>NW_018744194.1:0-19443 GCF_001683475.1 Chenopodium quinoa | reverse complement strand
TTTTCAAATAGCTTTGTTTGAATTTGTTTGACTTTCATTTGATTCAATTAGCTTTGTAGAATGTATTTGACATTCATTTAATTAAAATAGCTTTGTTTGAATGTGTTTGACTTTCATTTGATTCATTTAGCTTTGTTTGAATGTGTTTGACTTTCATTTGATTCAATTAGCTTTGTAGAACGTATTTGACTTTCATTTTATCAAATAGCTTTGTTTAATGTGTTTGACTTTCAATTGATTCAATTAGCTTTGTAGAATGTATTTGACTTCATGTGATTCAAATAGCTTTGTTTGAATGTGTTTGAATTTCATTTAATTCAATTTGCTTTGTAGAATGCATTTCACTTTCATTTGATTTGCTTTTTTTGAATGTGTTTGACTTTCATTTGATTTAAAAGGCTTTGTTTGAATGTGTTTGACTTTCATTTGATTCAATTAGCTTTGTTGAATGTATTTGACTTCATTTGTTTCAATTTGCTTTGTAGATGTATTTGACTTTAAATAGCTTTGTTTGAATGTGTTTGACTTTCATTTGATTCAATTAGCTTTGTAGAATGTATTTGAATTTCATTTTATTTCAAATAGCTTTATTTGAATGTGTTGGACTTTCATTTGATTCAATTAGCTTTGTAGAATGTATTTGACTTTCATTTGATTTGAAATCTTTGTTTGAATGTGTTTGACTTTCATTTGATTCAATTAGCTTTGTTTGAATGTGTTTGACTTTAATTTAATTCAATTAGCTTTGTAGAATGTATTAGACTTTTATTTAATTTAATTAGCTTTTTTAATGTGTTTGACTCTCATTTAATTCAAATAGCTTTGTTTGAATGTGTTTGACTTTTATTTGATTCAAATAGCTTTGTTTTAATGTGTTTGACTTTCATTTGATTCAATTAGCTTTGTAGAATGTATTTGACTCTCATTTGATTCAAATAGCTTTGTTTGAATGCGTTTAACTTTCTTTTTGATTCAATTAGCTTTGTTTTATACATTTCACTTTCATTTAATTTAAACAACTTTGTTTGAATGTGTTTGACTTTCATTTGACTCAAATAGCTTTTTTTTGATTGCGTTTGACTATCATTGGATACAATTAGCTTTGTAGAACGTATTTAACTTTCATTTGATTCAAATAGCTTTGTTTGAATGTGTTTGACTTTCATTTGATTCCATCAGCTTTGTAGAATGTATTTGACTTTCAATTGGTTCAATTAGCTTTGTAGAATGTATTTGACTTTGATTTAAATAGCTTTGTTTGAATGTGGTTTACTTTCATTTGATTCAATTAGCTTTGTAGAATGTATTTGACTTTCATTTGATTCGAAATCTTTGTTTGAATGTGTTTGACTTTTATTTGATTCAATTAGCTTTGTTTGAATGTGTTTGACTTTAAATTTTATTCAATTAGCGTTGTAGAATGTATTAGACTTTTATTTGATTTAATTAGCTTTGTTTGAATGTATTTGACTCTCATTTGATTTAAATAGCTTTGTTTGAATGTGTTTGACTTTCATTTGATTCAAATAGCTTGTGTTTGACTTTCATTTGATTCAATTAGCTTTGTAGAATGTATTTGACTTTCATTTGATTAAATAGCTTTGTTTTAATGTGCTTGACTTTCATCTGATTCAATTAGCTTTGTTTTGAATGTGTTTGACTTTCATTTGATTCAATTAGCTTTGTTGAATGTATTTGACTTTCATTTGATTCAAATAGCTTTGTTTGAATGCGTTTAACTTTCATTTGATTTCATTAAATACATTTCACTTTCATTTAATTTAAACAACTTTGATTGAATGTGTTTGATTTCATTTGACTCAAATAGCTTTATTTGATTGCGTTTGACTTTCATTTGATAGAATTAGCTTTGTAGAACGTAATTGACTTTCATTTGATTCAAATAGCTTTGTTTGAATGTGTTTGACTTTCATTTGATTCAATTAGCTTTGTAGATTGTATTTGACTTTCATTTGATTAAAATAGCTTTGTTTGAATGTGCTTGACTTTCATTTGATTCAATTAACTTTGTTTGAATGTGTTTGACTTTCATTTGATTCAATTAGTTTTGTTTGAATGTGTTTGACTATCATTTGATTCAATTAGCTTTGTTTGAATGTGTTTGACTTTCATTTGATTCAATTAGCTTTGTAGAATGTATTTGACTCTCTTTTGATTCAAATAGCTTTGTTTGAATGCGTTTAACTTTCATTTGATTCAATTAGCTTTGTAGAATACATTTCACTTTCATTTAATTTAAACAACTTTGTTTGAATGTGTTTAACTTTCATTTGACTCAAATAGCTTTATTTGATTGCGTTTGACTTTCTTTTGATACAATTAGCTTTGTAGAACTTATTTGACTTTCATTTGATTCAAATAGCTTTGTTTGAATGTGTTTAACTTTCATTGATTCCATCAGCTTTGTGGAATATCTTTGACTTTCAATTTATTCAAATAGCTTTGTTTGAATGTGTTTGACTTTCATTTGATTCAATTAGCTTTGTAGAATGTATTTGACTTTCATTTGATTCAAATAGCTTTGTTTGAATGTGTTTGACTTTCATTTGATTCAATTAGCTTTGTAGAATGTTTTAACTTTTATTTGATTAATATAGCTTTGTTTGAATGTGTTTGACTTTCATTTGATTCAATTAGCTTTGTAGAATGTATTTTACTTTTATTTGATTTAATTAGCTTTGTTTGAATTTATTTGACTCTCATTTGATTCAAATAGCTTTGTTTGAATGTGTTTGACTTTCATTTGATTCAATTTGCTTTGTAGAATGTATTTGACTTTCATTTGATTTAAATAGCTTTGTTTGAATGTGTTTTGACTTTCATTTGATTCAATTAGCTTTGTAGAATGTATTTGAATTTATTTTGATTCAAATAGCTTTATTTGAATGTGTTTGACTTTCATTTGATTCAATTAGCTTTGTAGAATGTATTTGACTTTCATTTGATTTTAAATCTTTGTTTGAATGTGTTTGATTTTCCTTTGATTCAATTAGCTTTGTTTGAATGTGTTTGACTTTCATTTGATTCAATTAGCTACGTAGAATGTATTTGACTTTTATTTAATTTAATTAGCTTTGTTTGAATGTATTTGACTCTCATTTGATTAAAATAGCTTTGTTTGAATGTGTTTGACTTTCATTTGATTCAAATAGCTTTGTTTGATGTGTTTCACTTTCATTTGATTTAATTAGCTTTGTAAAATGTATTTGACTCTCATTTTATTCAAATAGCTTTGTTTGAATACGTTTAACTTTCATTTGATTCCATTAGCTTTGTAGAATACATTTCACTTTCATTTAATTTAAACAACTTTGTTTGAATGTGTTTGATTTCATTTGACTCAAATAGCTTTATTTTATTGCGTTTGACTTTCATTTGATAGAATTAGCTTTGTAGAACGTAATTGACTTTCATTTGATTCAAATAGCTTTGTTTGAATGTGTTTGACTTTCATTTGATTCAATTAGCTTTGTAGATTGTATTTGACTTTCATTTGATTAAAATAGCTTTTTTTGAATGTGCTTGACTTTCATTTGATTCAATTAACTTTGTTTGAATGTGTTTGACTTTCATTTGATTCAATTAGCTTTGTTTGAATGTGTTTGACTATCATTTGATTCAATTAGCTTTGTTTGAATGTGTTTGACTTTTATTTGATTCAATTAGCTTTGTAGAATGTATTTGACTCTCTTTTGATTCAAATAGCTTTGTTTGAATGCGTTTAACTTTCATTTGATTCCATGAGCTTTGTAGAATACATTTCACTTTCATTTAATTTAAACAACTTTGTTTGAATGTGTTTAACTTTCATTTGACTCAAATAGCTTTATTTGATTGCGTTTGACTTTCATTTGATATAATTAGCTTTGTAGAACTTATTTGACTTTCATTTGATTCAAATAGCTTTGTTTGAATGTGTTTGACTTTCATTTGATTCCATCAGCTTTGTAGAATATCTTTGACTTTCAATTTATTCAAATAGCTTTGTTTGAATGTGTTTGACTTTCGTTTGATTCAATTAGCTTTGTAGAATGTATTTGACTTTCATTTTATTCAAATAGCTTTGTTTGAATGTGTTTGACTTTCATTTGATTCAATTAGCTTTGTAGAATGTATTTGACTTTCATTTGATTAATATAGCTTTGTTTTGAATGTGTTTGACTTTCATTTGATTCAATTAGCTTTGTAGAATGTATTTTACTTTTATTTGATTTAATTAGCTTTGTTTGAATTTATTTGACTCTCATTTGATTCAAATAGCTTTGTTTGAATGTGTTTGACTTTCATTTGATTCAATTTGCTTTGTAGAATGTATTTGACTTTCATTTGATTTAAATAGCTTTGTTTGAATGTGTTTGACTTTCATTTGATTCAATTAGCTTTGTAGAATGTATTTGAATTTATTTTGATTCAAATAGCTTTATTTGAATGTGTTTGACTTTCATTTGATTCAATTAGCTTTGTAGAATGTATTTGACTTTCATTTGATTTTAAATCTTTGTTTGAATGTGTTTGATTTTCATTTGATTCAATTAGCTTTGTTTGAATGTGTTTGAGTTTCATTTGATTCAATGAGCTATGTAGAATGTATTTGACTTTTATTTAATTTAATTAGCTTTGTTTGAATGTATTTGACTCTCATTTGATTAAACTAGCTTTGTTTGAATGTGTTTGACTTTCATTTGATTCAAATAGCTTTGTTTGAATGTGTTTGACTTTCATTTGATTCAATTAGCTTTGTTGAATGTATTTGACTTTCATTTGATTCAAATTGCTTTGTTTGAATGCGTTTAACTTTCATTTGATTTCATTATCTTTGTAGAATACATTTCACTTTCATTTAATTTAAAACAACTTTGATTGAATGTGTTTGATTTCATTTGACTCAAATAGCTTTATTTGATTGCGTTTGACTTTCATTTGATAGAATTAGCTTTGTAGAACGTAATTGACTTTCATTTGATTCAAATAGCTTTGTTTGAATGTGTTTTGACTTTCATTTGATTCAATTAGCTTTGTAGATTGTATTTGACTTTCATTTGATTAAAATAGCTTTGTTTGAATGTGCTTGACTTTCATTTGATTCAATTAACTTTGTTTGAATGTGTTTGACTTTCATTTGATTCAATTAGTTTTTGTTTGAATGTGTTTGACTATCATTTGATTCAATTAGCTTTGTTTGAATGTGTTTGACTTTCATTTGATTCAATTAGCTTTGTAGAATGTATTTGACTTTCATTTGATTAATATAGCTTTGTTTGAATGTGTTTGACTTTCATTTGATTCAATTAGCTTTGTAGAATGTATTTTACTTTTATTTGATTTAATTAGCTTTGTTTGAATTTATTTGACTCTCATTTGATTCAAATAGCTTTGTTTGAATGTGTTTGACATTCATTTGATTCAATTTGCTTTGTAGAATGTATTTGACTTTCATTTGATTTTAAATCTTTGTTTGAATGTGTTTGATTTTCATTTGATTCAATTAGCTTTGTTTGAATGTGTTTGACTTTCATTTGATTCAATGAGCTATGTAGAATGTATTTGACTTTTATTTGATTTTAAATCTTTGTTTGAATGTGTTTGATTTTCATTTGATTCAATTAGCATTGTTTGAATGTGTTTGACTTTCATTTGATTCAATGAGCTATGTAGAATGTATTTGACTTTTATTTAATTTAATTAGCTTTGTTTGAATGTATTTGACTCTCATTTGATTAAACTAGCTTTTGTTTGAATGTGTTTGACTTTCATTTGATTCAAATAGCTTTGTTTGAATGTGTTTGACTTTCATTTGATTCAATTAGCTTTGTTGAATGTATTTGACTTTCATTTGATTCAAATTGCTTTGTTTGAATGCGTTTAACTTTCATTTGATTTCATTATCTTTGTAGAATACATTTCACTTTCATTTGATTTCATTATCTTTGTAGAATACATTTCACTTTCATTTAATTTAAACAACTTTGATTGAATGTGTTTGATTTCATTTGACTCAAATAGCTTTATTTGATTGCGTTTGACTTTCATTTGATAGAATTAGCTTTGTAGAACGTAATTGACTTTCATTTGATTCAAATAGCTTTGTTTGAATGTGTTTGACTTTCATTTGATTCAATTAGCTTTGTAGATTGTATTTGACTTTCATTTGATTAAAATAGCTTTGTTTGAATGTGCTTGACTTTCATTTGATTCAATTAACTTTGTTTGAATGTGTTTGACTTTCATTTGATTCAATTAGTTTTGTTTGAATGTGTTTGACTATCATTTGATTCAATTAGCTTTGTTTGAATGTGTTTGACTTTCATTTGATTCAATTAGCTTTGTAGAATGTATTTGACTTTCATTTGATTAATATAGCTTTGTTTGAATGTGTTTGACTTTCATTTGATTCAATTAGCTTTGTAGAATGTATTTTACTTTTATTTGATTTAATTAGCTTTGTTTGAATTTATTTGACTCTCATTTGATTCAAATAGCTTTGTAGAATGTATTTGACTTTCATTTGATTCAAATAGCTTTGTTTGAATGTGTTTGACTTTCATTTGATTCAATTAGCTTTGTAGAATGTTTTTAACTTTTATTTGATTAATATAGCTTTGTTTGAATGTGTTTGACTTTCATTTGATTCAATTAGCTTTGTAGAATGTATTTTACTTTTATTTGATTTAATTAGCTTTGTTTGAATTTATTTGACTCTCATTTGATTCAAATAGCTTTGTTTGAATGTGTTTGACATTCATTTGATTCAATTTGCTTTGTAGAATGTATTTGACTTTCATTTGATTTAAATAGCTTTGTTTGAATGTGTTTGACTTTCATTTGATTCAATTAGCTTTGTAGAATGTATTTGAATTTATTTTGATTCAAATAGCTTTATTTGAATGTGTTTGACTTTCATTTGATTCAATTAGCTTTGTAGATTGTATTTGACTTTCATTTGATTAAAATAGCTTTGTTTGAATGTGCTTGACTTTCATTTGATTCCATTAACTTTGTTTGAATGTGTTTGACTTTCATTTGATTCAATTAGTTTTGTTTGAATGTGTTTGACTATCATTTGATTCAATTAGCTTTGTTTGAATGTGTTTGACTTTCATTTGATTCAATTAGCTTTGTAGAATGTATTTGACTCTCTTTTGATTCAAATAGCTTTGTTTGAATGCGTTTAACTTTCATTTGATTCAATTAGCTTTGTAGAATACATTTCACTTTCATTTAATTTAAACAACTTTGTTTGAATGTGTTTAACTTTCATTTGACTCAAATAGCTTTATTTGATTGCGTTTGACTTTCTTTTGATACAATTAGCTTTGTAGAACTTATTTGACTTTCATTTGATTCAAATAGCTTTGTTTGAATGTGTTTAACTTTCATATGATTCCATCAGCTTTGTGGAATATCTTTGACTTTCAATTTATTCAAATAGCTTTGTTTGAATGTGTTTGACTTTCATTTGATTCAATTAGCTTTGTAGAATGTATTTGACTTTCATTTGATTCAAATAGCTTTGTTTGAATGTGTTTGACTTTCATTTGATTCAATTAGCTTTGTAGAATGTTTTTAACTTTTATTTGATTAATATAGCTTTGTTTGAATGTGTTTGACTTTCATTTGATTCAATTAGCTTTGTAGAATGTATTTTACTTTTATTTGATTTAATTAGCTTTGTTTGAATTTATTTGACTCTCATTTGATTCAAATAGCTTTGTTTGAATGTGTTTGACATTCATTTGATTCAATTTGCTTTGTAGAATGTATTTGACTTTCATTTGATTTAAATAGCTTTGTTTGAATGTGTTTGACTTTCATTTGATTCAATTAGCTTTGTAGAATGTATTTGAATTTATTTTGATTCAAATAGCTTTATTTGAATGTGTTTGACTTTCATTTGATTCAATTAGCTTTGTAGAATGTATTTGACTTTCATTTGATTTTAAATCTTTGTTTGAATGTGTTTGATTTTCCTTTGATTCAATTAGCTTTGTTTGAATGTGTTTGACTTTCATTTGATTCAATTAGCTACGTAGAATGTATTTGACTTTTATTTAATTTAATTAGCTTTGTTTGAATGTGTTTGACTTTCATTTGATTCAAATAGCTTTGTTTGTATGTGTTTCACTTTCATTTGATTTAATTAGCTTTGTAAAATGTATTTGACTCTCATTTTATTCAAATAGCTTTGTTTGAATACGTTTAACTTTCATTTGATTCCATTAGCTTTGTAGAATACATTTCACTTTCATTTAATTTAAACAACTTTGTTTGAATGTGTTTGATTTCATTTGACTCAAATAGCTTTATTTTATTGCGTTTGACTTTTATTTGATAGAATTAGCTTTGTAGAACGTAATTGACTTTCATTTGATTCAAATAGCTTTGTTTGAATGTGTTTGTCTTTCATTTGATTCAATTAGCTTTGTAGATTGTATTTGACTTTCATTTGATTAAAATAGCTTTTTTTGAATGTGCTTGACTTTCATTTGATTCAATTAACTTTGTTTGAATGTGTTTGACTTTCATTTGATTCAATTAGCTTTGTTTGAATGTGTTTGACTATCATTTGATTCAATTAGCTTTGTTTGAATGTGTTTGACTTTTATTTGATTCAATTAGCTTTGTAGAATGTATTTGACTCTCTTTTGATTCAAATAGCTTTGTTTGAATGCGTTTAACTTTCATTTGATTCCATGAGCTTTGTAGAATACATTTCACTTTCATTTAATTTAAACAACTTTGTTTGAATGTGTTTAACTTTCATTTGACTCAAATAGCTTTATTTGATTGCGTTTGACTTTCATTTGATATAATTAGCTTTGTAGAACTTATTTGACTTTCATTTGATTCAAATAGCTTTGTTTGAATGTGTTTGACTTTCATTTGATTCCATCAGCTTTGTAGAATATCTTTGACTTTCAATTTATTCAAATAGCTTTGTTTGAATGTGTTTGACTTTCGTTTGATTCAATTAGCTTTGTAGAATGTATTTGACTTTCATTTTATTCAAATAGCTTTGTTTGAATGTGTTTGACTTTCATTTGATTCAATTAGCTTTGTAGAATGTATTTGACTTTCATTTGATTAATATAGCTTTGTTTGAATGTGTTTGACTTTCATTTGATTCAATTAGCTTTGTAGAATGTATTTTACTTTTATTTGATTTAATTAGCTTTGTTTGAATTTATTTGACTCTCATTTGATTCAAATAGCTTTGTTTGAATGTGTTTGACTTTCATTTGATTCAATTTGCTTTGTAGAATGTATTTGACTTTCATTTGATTTAAATAGCTTTGTTTGAATGTGTTTGACTTTCATTTGATTCAATTAGCTTTGTAGAATGTATTTGAATTTATTTTGATTCAAATAGCTTTATTTGAATGTGTTTGACTTTCATTTGATTCAATTAGCTTTGTAGAATGTATTTGACTTTCATTTGATTTTAAATCTTTGTTTGAATGTGTTTGATTTTCATTTGATTCAATTAGCTTTGTTTGAATGTGTTTGACTTTCATTTGATTCAATGAGCTATGTAGAATGTATTTGACTTTTATTTAATTTAATTAGCTTTGTTTGAATGTATTTGACTCTCATTTGATTAAACTAGCTTTGTTTGAATGTGTTTGACTTTCATTTGATTCAAATAGCTTTGTTTGAATGTGTTTCACTTTCATTTGATTCAATTAGCTTTGTAAAATGTATTTGACTCTCATTTGATTCAAATAGCTTTGTTTGAATACGTTTAACTTTCATTTGATTCCATTAGCTTTGTAGAATACATTTCACTTTCATTTAATTTAAACAACTTTGTTTGAATGTGTTTGATTTCATTTGACTCAAATAGCTTTATTTGATTGCGTTTGACTTTCATTTGATAGAATTAGCTTTGTAGAACGTAATTGACTTTCACTTGATTCAAATAGCTTTGTTTGAATGTATTTGACTTTCATTTGATTCAATTAGCTTTGTAGATTGTATTTGACTTTCATTTGATTAAAATAGCTTTGTTTGAATGTGCTTGACTTTCATTTGATTCAATTAACTTTGTTTGAATGTGTTTGACTTTCATTTGATTCAAATAGCTTTGTTTGAATGTGTTTCACTTTCATTTGATTCAATTTGCTTTGTAGAATGTATTTGACTTTCATTTGATTCAAATAGCTTTGTTTGAATGCGTTTAACTTTCATTTGATTCCATTAGCTTTGTAGAATACATTTCACTTTCATTTAATTTAAACAACTTTGTTTGAATGTGTTTGATTTCATTTGACTCAAATAGCTTTATTTGATTGCGTTTGACTTTCATTTGATAGAATTAGCTTTGTAGAACGTAATTGACTTTCATTCGATTCAAATAGCTTTGTTTGAATGTGTTTGACTTTCATTTGATTCAATTAGCTTTGTAGATTGTATTTGACTTTCATTTGATTAAAATAGCTTTGTTTGAATGTGCTTGACTTTCATTTGATTCAATTAACTTTGTTTGAATGTGTTTGACTTTCATTTGATTCAATTAGCTTTATTTGAATGTGTTTGACTATCATTTGATTCAATTAGCTTTGTTTGAATGTGTTTGACTTTCATTTGATTCAATTAGCTTTGTAGAATGTATTTGACTCTCTTTTGATTCAAATAGCTTTGTTTGAATGCGTTTAACTTTCATTTGATTCAATTAGCTTTGTAGAATACATTTCACTTTCATATAATTTAAACAACTTTGTTTGAATGTGTTTAACTTTCATTTGACTCAAATAGCTTTATTTGATTGCGTTTGACTTTCGTTTGATATAACTAGCTTTGTAGAACTTATTTGACTTTCATTTGATTCAAATAGCTTTGTTTGAATGTGTTTGACTTTCATTTGATTCCATCAGCTTTGTAGAATATCTTTGACTTTCAATTTATTCAAATAGCTTTGTTTGAATGTGTTTGACTTTCATTTGATTCAATTAGCTTTGTAGAATGTATTTGACTTTCATTTGATTCAAATAGCTTTGTTTGAATGTGTTTGACTTTCATTTGAATCAATTAGCTTTGTAGAATGTATTTGACTTTCATTTGATTAATATAGCTTTGTTTGAATGTGCTTGACTTTCATTTGATTAAATTAACTTCGTTTGAATGTGTTTGACTTTCATTTGATTCAATTAGCTTTGTTGAATGTATTTGACTTTCATTTGATTCAATTAGCTTTGTTGAATGTATTTGACTTTCATTTGATTCAAAAGCTTTATTTAAATGTGTTTGACTTTCATTTGATTCAATTAGCTTTGTAGAATGTATTTGACTTTCATTTGATTAATATAGCTTTGTTTGAATGTGTTTGACTTTCATTTGATTCAATTAGCTTTGTAGAATGTATTTTACTTTTATTTGATTTAATTAGCTTTGTTTGAATTTATTTGACTCTCATTTGATTCAAATAGCTTTGTTTGAATGTGTTTGACTTTCATTTGATTCAATTTGCTTTGTAGAATGTATTTGACTTTCATTTGATTTAAATAGCTTTGTTTGAATGTGTTTGACTTTCATTTGATTCAATTAGCTTTGTAGAATGTATTTGAATTTATTTTGATTCAAATAGCTTTATTTGAATGTGTTTGACTTTCATTTGATTCAATTAGCTTTGTAGAATGTATTTGACTTTCATTTGATTTTAAATCTTTGTTAGAATGTGTTTGATTTTCATTTGATTCAATTAGCTTTGTTTGAATGTGTTTGACTTTCATTTGATTCAATTAGCTATGTAGAATGTATTTGACTTTTATTTAATTTAGTTAGCTTTGTTTGAATGTATTTGACTCTCATTTGATTAAAATAGCTTTGTTTGAAGGTGTTTGACTTTCATTTGATTCAAATAGCTTTGTTTGAATGTGTTTCACTTTCATTTGATTCAATTAGCTTTGTAAAATGTATTTGAGTCTCATTTGATTCAAATAGCTTTGTTTGAATGCGTTTAACTTTCATTTGATTCCATTAGCTTTGTAGAATACATTTCACTTTCATTTAATTTAAACAACTTTGTTTGAATGTGTTAGATTTCATTTGACTCAAATAGCTATATTTGATTGCGTTTGACTTTCATTTGATAGAATTAGCTTTGTAGAACGTAATTGACTTTCATTTGATTCAAATAGCTTTGTTTGAATGTGTTTGACTTACATTTGATTCAATTAGCTTTGTAGATTGTATTTGACTTTCATTTGATTAAAATAGCTTTGTTTGAATGTGCTTGACTTTCATTTGATTCAATTAACTTTGTTTGAATGTGTTTGACTTTCATTTGATTCAATTATCTTTGTTTGAATGTGTTTGACTATCATTTGATTCAATTAGCTTTGTTTGAATGTGTTTGACTTTCATTTGATTCAATTAGCTTCGTAGAATGTATTTGACTCTCTTTTTATTCAAATAGCTTTGTTTGAATGCGTTTAACTTTCATTTGATTCAATTAGCTTTGTAGAATACATTTCACTTTCATTTAATTTAAACAACATTGTTTGAATGTCTTTAACTTTCATTTGACTCAAATAGCTTTATTTGATTGCGTTTGACTTTCGTTTGATACAATTAGCTTTGTAGAACTTATTTGACTTTCATTTGATTCAAATAGCTTTGTTTGAATGTGTTTGACTTTCATTTGATTCCATCAGCTTTGTAGAATATCTTTGACTTTCAATTTATTCAAATAGCTTTGTTTGAATGTGTTTGACTTTCATTTGATTCAATTAGCTTTGTAGAATGTATTTGACTTTCATTTGATTCAAATAGCTTTGTTTGAATGTGTTTGACTTTCATTTGATTCAATTAGCTTTGTAGAATGTATTTGACTTTCATTTGATTAATATAGCTTCGTTTGAATGTGCTTGACTTTCATTTGATTAAATTAGCTTCGTTTGAATGTGTTTGACTTTCATTTGATTCAATTAGCTTTGTTGAATGTATTTGACTTTCATTTGATTCAATTAGCTTTGTTGAATTTATTTGACTTTCATTTGATTCAAAAGCTTTATTTAAATGTGTTTGACTTTCATTTGATTCAATTAGCTTTGTAGAATGTATTTGACTTTCATTTGATTAATATAGCTTTGTTTGAATGTGTTTCACTTTCATGTGATTCAATTAGCTTTGTAGAATGTATTTTACTTTTATTTGATTTAATTAGCTTTGTTTGAATTTATTTGACTCTCATTTGATTCAAATAGCTTTGTTTGAATGTGTTTGACTTTCATTTGATTCAATTTGCTTTGTAGAATGTATTTGACTTTCATTTGATTTAAATAGCTTTGTTTGAATGTGTTTGATTTTCCTTTGATTCAATTAGCTTTGTTTGAATGTGTTTGACTTTCATTTGATTCAATTAGCTATGTAGAATGTATTTGACTTTTATTTAATTTAATTAGCTTTGTTTGAATGTATTTGACTCTCATTTGATTAAAATAGCTTTGTTTGAATGTGTTTGACTTTCATTTGATTCAAATAGCTTTGTTTGAATGTGTTTCACTTTCATTTGATTCAATTACCTTTGTAAAATGTATTTGACTCTCATTTGATTCAAATAGCTTTGTTTGAATGCGTTTAACTTTCATTTGATTCTATTAGCTTTGTAGAATACATTTCACTTTCATTTAATTTAAACAACTTTGTTTGATTTTGTTTGACTATCATTTGACTCAAATAGCTTTATTTGATTGCGTTTGACTTTCATTTGATAGAATTAGCTTTGTAGAACGTAATTGACTTTCATTTGATTCAAATAGCTTTGTTTGAATGTGTTTGACTTTCATTTGATTCAATTAGCTTTGTAGATTGTATTTGACTTTCATTTGATTAAAATAGCTTTGTTTGAATGTGCTTGACTTTCATTTGATTCAACTAACTTTGTTTGAATGTGTTTGACTTTCAATTGATTCAATTAGCTTTGTTTGAATGTGTTTGACTTTCATTTGACTCAAATAGCTTTTTTTGATTGCGTTTGACTGTCATTTGATACAATTAGCTTTGTAGAACGTATTTAACTTTCATTTGATTCAAATAGCTTTGTTTGAATGTGTTTGACTTTCATTTGATTCCATCAGCTTTGTAGAATGTATTTGACTTTCAATTGATTCAATTAGCTTTGTAGAATGTATTTGACTTTTTATTTGATTCAAACAGCTTTGTTTGAATGTGGTTGACTTTCATTTGATTCAATTAGCTTTGTAGAATGTATTTGACTTTCATTTGATTCGAAATCTTTGTTTGAATGTGTTTGACTTTTATATGATTCAATTAGCTTTGTTTGAATGTGTTTGACTTTAATTTTATTCAATTAGCGTTGTAGAATGTATTAGACTTTTATTTGATTTAATTAGCTTTGTTTGAATGTATTTGACTCTCAATTGATTTAAATAGCTTTGTTTGAATGTGTTTGACTTTCATTTGATTCAAATAGCTTTGTTTGAATGTGTTTGACTTTCATTTGATTCAATTAGCTTTGTAGAATGTATTTGACTTTCATTTGATTAAAAATAGCTTTGTTTGAATTTGCTTGACTTTCATCTGATTCAATGAGCTTTGTTTTGAATGTGTGTGACTTTTATTTGATTCAATTAGCTTTGTTGAATGTAATTTGACTTTCATTTGATTCAAATAGCTTTGTTTGAATGCGTTTTAACTTTCATTTGATTCCATTAGCTTTGTAGAATACATTTCACTTTCATTTAATTTAAACAACTTTGTTTGAATGTGTTTGATTTCATTTGACTCAAAATAGCTTTATTTGATTGCGTTTGACTTTCATTTGATAGAATTAGCTTTGTAGAACGTAATTGACTTTCATTCGATTCAAATAGCTTTGTTTGAATGTGTTTGACTTTCATTTGATTCAATTAGCTTTGTAGATTGTATTTGACTTTCATTTGATTTTAAATAGCTTTGTTTTGAATGTGCTTGACTTTCATTTGATTCAATTAACTTTGTTTGAATGTGTTTGACTTTCATTTGATTCAATTAGCTTTATTTGAATGTGTTTGACTATCATTTTATTCAATTAGCTTTGTTTGAATGTGTTTGACTTTCATTTGATTCAATTAGCTTTGTAGAATGTATTTGACTCTCTTTTTGATTCAAATAACTTTGTTTGAATGCGTTTAACTTTCATTTGATTCAATTAGCTTTGTAATACATTTCACTTTCATTTAATTTAAACAACTTTGTTTGAATGTGTTTAACTTTCATTTGACTCAAATAGCTTTATTTGATTGCGTTTGACTTTCATTTGATATAATTAGCTTTGTAGAACTTATTTGACTTTCATTTGATTCAAATAGCTTTGTTTGAATGTGTTTGACTTTCATTTGATTCCATAGCTTTGTAGAATATTTGACTTTCAATTTATTCAAATAGCTTTGTTTGAATGTGTTTGACTTTCATTTGATTCAATTAGCTTTGTAGAATGTATTTGACTTTCATTTGATTCAAATAGCTTTGTTGAATGTGTTTGACTTTCATTTGATTCAATTAGCTTTGTAGAATGTATTTGACTTTCATTTGATATTTGAATGTTTGACTTTCATTTGATTTGAATGTGTTTGACTTCATTTGATTCAATTAGCTTTGAATGTATTTGACTTTTGATTCCTTTGTTTGAATTGTTTGACTTTCATTTTCAAATAGCTTTTGATTGCGTTTGTTTGATACAATTAGCTTTGTGTATTTAACTTTCATTTGATTCAATAGCTTTGTTTGAATGTGTTTGACTTTCATTTGATTCCAAGCTTTGTAGAATGTATTTGACTTTCAATTGATTCAATTAGCTTTGTAGAATGTATTTGACTTTATTTGATTAGCTTTGTTTGAATGTGGTTGACTTTCATTTGATTCAATTAGCTTTGTAGAATGTATTTGACTTTCATTTGATTCGAAATCTTTGTTTGAATGTGTTTGACTTTTATTTGATTCAATTAGCTTTGTTTGAATGTGTTTGACTTTAATTTTATTCAATTAGCTTTAGACTTTTATTTGATTTAATTAGCTTTGTTTGAATGTATTTGACTCTCATTTGATTTAAATAGCTTTGTTTGAATGTGTTTGACTTTCATTTGATTCAAATAGCTTTGTGTTTGACTTTCATTTGATTCAATTAGCTTTGTAGAATGTATTTGACTTTCATTTGAAATAGCTTTGTTTGAATTTGCTTGACTTTCATTGATTCAATAGCTTTGTTTGAATGTGTTGACTTTTATTTGATTCAATTAGCTTTGTTGAATGTATTTGACTTTCATTTGATTCAAATAGCTTTGTTTGAATGCGTTTAACTTTCATTTGATTCCATTAGCTTTGTAGAATACATTTCACTTTCATTTAATTTAAACAACTTTGTTTGAATGTGTTTGATTTCATTTGACTCAAATAGCTTTATTTGATTGCGTTTGACTTTCATTTGATAGAATTAGCTTTGTAGAACGTAATTGACTTTCATTTGATTCAAATAGCTTTGTTTGAATGTGTTTGACTTTCATTTGATTCAATTAGCTTTGTAGATTGTATTTGACTTTCATTTGATTTAAATAGCTTTGTTTGAATGTGCTTGACTTTCATTTGATTCAATTAACTTTGTTTGAATGTGTTGACTTTCATTTGATTCAATTAGCTTTATTTGAATGTGTTTGACTATCTCAATTAGCTTTGTTTGAATGTGTTTGACTTTCATTTGATTCAATTAGCTTTGTAGAATGTATTTGACTCTCTTTTGATTCAAATAGCTTTGTTTGAATGCGTTTAACTTTCATTTGATTCAATTAGCTTTGTAGAATACATTTCACTTTCATTTAATTTAAACAACTTTGTTTGAATGTGTTTTAACTTTCATTTGACTCAAATAGCTTTATTTGATTGCGTTTGACTTTCATTTGAAATTAGCTTTTGTAGAACTTATTTGACTTTCATTTGATTCAAATAGCTTTGTTTGAATGTGTTTGACTTTCATTTGATTCCATCAGCTTTGTAGAATATCTTTGACTTTCAATTTATTCAAATAGCTTTGTTTGAATGTGTTTGACTTTCATTTGATTCAATTAGCTTTGTAGAATGTATTTGACTTTCATTTGATTCAAATAGCTTTGTTTGAATGTGTTTGACTTTCATTTGATTCAATTAGCTTTGTAGAATGTATTTGACTTTCATTTGATTAAATAGCTTTGTTTGAATGTGCTTGACTTTCATTTGATTAAATTAACTTGTTTGAATGTGTTTGACTTTCATTTGATTCAATTAGCATTTGATTTGATTCAATTAGCTTTGTTGAATGTATTTGACTTTCATTTGATTCAAAAGCTTTATTTAAATGTGTTTGACTTTCATTTGATTCAATTAGCTTTGTAGAATGTATTTGACTTTCATTTGATTAATATAGCTTTGTTTGAATGTGTTTGACTTTCATTTGATTCAATTAGCTTTGTAGAATGTATTTTACTTTTATTTGATTTAATTAGCTTTGTTTGAATTTATTTGACTCTCATTTGATTCAAATAGCTTTGTTTGAAGTGTTCGACTTTCATTTGATTAGATTTGCTTTGTAGAATGTATTTGACTTTCATTTGATTTAAATAGCTTTGTTGAATGTGTTTGACTTTCATTTGATTCAATTAGCTTTGTAGAATGTATTTGAATTTATTTGATTCAAATAGCTTTATTTGAATGTGTTTGACTTTCATTTGATTCAATTAGCTTTGTAGAATGTATTTGACTTTCATTTGATTTTAAATCTTTTTCAATGTGTTTGATTTTCATTTGATTCAATTAGCTTTGTTTGAATGTGTTTGACTTTCATTTGATTCAATTAGCTATGTAGAATGTATTTGACTTTTATTTAATTTAGTTAGCTTTGTTTGAATGTATTTGACTCTCATTTGATAAAATAGCTTTGTTTGAAGGTGTTTGACTTTCATTTGATTCAAATAGCTTTGTTTGAATGTGTTTCACTTTCATTTGATTCAATTAGCTTTGTAAAATGTATTTGAGTCTCATTTGATTCAAATAGCTTTGTTTGAATGCGTTTAACTTTCATTTGATTCCATTAGCTTTGTAGAATACATTTCACTTTCATTTAATTTAAACAACTTTGTTTGAATGTGTTTGATTTCATTTGACTCAAATAGCTTATTTGATTGCGTTTGACTTTCATTTGATAGAATTAGCTTTGTAGAACGTAATTGACTTTCATTTGATTCAAATAGCTTTGTTTGAATGTGTTTGACTTTCATTTGATTCAATTAGCTTTGTAGATTGTATTTGACTTTCATTTGATTAAAATAGCTTTGTTTGAATGTGCTTGACTTTCATTTGATTCAATAACTTTGTTTGAATGTGTTTGACTTTCATTTGATTCAATTAGCTTTGTTGAATGTGTTTGACTTCATTTGATTCTTAGCTTTGTTTGAATGTGTTTGACTTCATTTGATTCAATTAGCTTGTAGAATGTATTTGACTCTCTTTTTATTCAAATAGCTTTGTTTGAATGCGTTTAACTTTCATTTGATTCAATTAGCTTTGTAGAATACATTTCACTTTCATTTAATTTAAACAACTTTGTTTGAATGTGTTTTAACTTTCATTTGACTCAAATAGCTTATTTGATTGCGTTTGACTTTCATTTGATACAATTAGCTTTGTAGAACTTATTTGACTTTCATTTGATTCAAATAGCTTTGTTTGAATGTGTTTGACTTTCATTTGATTCCTTAGCTTTGTAGAATATCTTTGACTTTCAATTTATTCAAATAGCTTTGTTTGAATGTGTTTGACTTTCATTTGATTCAATTAGCTTTGTAGAATGTATTTGACTTTCATTTGTTCAAATAGCTTTGTTTGAATGTGTTTGACTTTCATTTGATTCAATTAGCTTTGTAGAATGTATTTGACTTTCATTTGATTTAATTTAGCTTTGTTTGAATGTGCTTGACTTTCTTTGATTAAATTAGCTTGTTTGAATTTGACTTTCATTTGATTCAATTAGCTTTGTTGAATGTTTTGACTTTCATTTGATTCAATTTCTTTGTTGAATTTATTTGACTTTCATTTGATTCAAAAGCTTTATTTAAATGTGTTTGACTTTCATTTGATTCAATTAGCTTTTGACTTTCATTTGATTAATATAGCTTGTTTGAATGTGTTTCACTTTCATTTGATTCAATTAGCTTTGTAGAATGTATTTTACTTTTATTTGATTTAATTAGCTTTGTTTGAATTATTTGATCTCATTGATTCAAATAGCTTTGTTTGAATGTGTTTGACTTTCATTTGATTCAATTTGCTTTGTAGAATGTTTTGACTTTCATTTGATTAAATAGCTTTGTTTGAATGTGTTTGATTTTCCTTTGATTCAATTTAGCTTTGTTTGAATGTGTTTGACTTTCATTTGATTCAATTAGCTTGTAGAATGTA
>NW_018744193.1:0-20111 GCF_001683475.1 Chenopodium quinoa | reverse complement strand
TAACTTTTCATTGATTTAAATTCATAGAAACTAAAATATCAGGTAATTAAGGATTTTATATGTTAGATTGTGTCAATTTGAACCAATACATGAAATATGGGAAAGATAGAATTCCCTTAGGAAAATTTGAAGCCTTTTTGGCTCTATACGCTCCCAAAAGTGAGTAAATGTTCACTTTTCATTGATTTCAATTCATAGAAATCAAAATATAAGTTAATTAAGGATTTAATATGTTTTATGTGTCAATTTGGACCAATACATGAAAGATGGGAAAGATAGAAGTCCCTTAGGCAATTTTGAAGCCTTTTTGGCTCTATACGCTCCCAAAAGTGAGTAAATGGTCACTTTTCATTGATTTCAACTCATAGAAACCAAAATATAAGTTAATTAAAGGATGTTATGTGTTATATCGTGTCAATTTTAACCAATACATGAAAGATGGGAAAGATAGTCCCTTAGGCAATTTTGAAGCATTTTTGGCTCTATACGCTCCCAAAAGTGAGTAAATGTTCACTTTTAATTGATTTCAATTCATAGAAATCAAAATATTAGTTAAGTAAGGATTTTTTGTGTTTTATTGTGTTAAATTGGACCAATACATGAGATATGGGAAAGATAGAAGTCCCTTAGTGCAATTTTAAAGCCTTTTTGGCTCTATACGCTCCCAAAAGTGAGTAAATGTTCACTTTTCATTGATTTCAATTCATGGAAATAAAAATATAAGTTAATTAAGGATGTTTTTTTTTTTACGGGAATTAAGGATGTTATGTGTTTTATTTCTATATTTTTAGTTTTAATTCTATAATTTGGACCATCACATTTAATCTAATGATTGTTTTTATTATGGATTGTTTTTTATTTTCAATAGGATTTTTGTCCAAGGACAAGCCCGTATGATGTTGACGAGTTGAATGTGGTTCGAGAATAGTGGGCGCAATACTTTAGAAGTAAATATTTATTGAATGCATAACTATTAGCTTAAGTAGAACAAAGTAATATTTTAAATGTTGTTGTATATGTTGGATAAATTTATAGAAGTTTTTATTTGAAATGTGTTACTACTTCAATTTTTATATTACGTTGTATTAATTTTTACGAAAGATTGTTCGGTATAATTGTTAATTTACAAGAACAGGTTTATTATAACAGGTTTTAATTAATATATATCAATTATATATAAATACATGCTGTCAAAATTTAATAAAAAAATACATAATTTAATGATTATTTGTAACGCGAAGGAGATTTGTCAGTTACAAATAACCACTTATTCGTAACGGGCATTTTTTATGCCCGTTACAAATAAGTGTTTAACTATGTACTACAAAACTTTATTCGTAATGGACATTTAAAATGACAGTTACAAATAATCACTTATTCGTAACGGGCGTTTGAGGTGCCCATTACGAATAAGGATTTATTTTAATACAAAAAAGGATTTATTAGTAACTAACATTTAATATGTCCGTTACGAATAATGGTTCATTTTGAACGGATATTTGAAATGTCAGTTACGAATAATGGGTTATTCGTAACGGACATTTGAAATGTTTGTTACGAATAAAATGTCAGTTACGAATAACCCATTATTCGTAACGGACAGTGCCCGTTACGAATAACAATGGCATCCGTAACGGCCGCATACGTAACGGATGCTTCCCGTTACGGATGGGCCCTTTTTGCCCATTACGAATGGCCGTTTTTCTAGTAGTGCTTTTTATTCTTCTCGTACTCATGTGTGCTTTTTGACTAACATACAAACAATAGGATTAACCTAAACCTGTTTAATCTATGTTGGTTGAATATTAATGCACAAACAAATCTATATTTGGCGATCACTCGAATTATAATCATATTAGCCTACACAAGATTATTAATTATCTTATTAAGCGTGATTACAAGTACAAATTCTCTTTAAACATGCATAAAAGGCGTGATCAAGCAATCACAATAATAATCATCAAGCAACATAATAATAATAATCATGATAAAACATAATAATGTTAGCAAGATCCTACGCATGATACTAACATGATTAATAACAAATCGTTGCATGTCACTAGACAATAAAAATCAAAGCTTTAATCCTAAACATGATACTAACATGATAATAAGAAAGAAATAGGAAACCTAACAATAAACATACTTCATATTAGAAATTTTAGTTAACCTTAAACATGATACTAAGAAGCAATCAAAACATCCTATCATGATATTAAGAATCAATAAAATAATCTAACCATGATTTCTATATCAAAAGATCAATAAAACAATCAAAGTACTTACTTCGATGCCTCGTATCTCTTTCTAATAATATAATACACACGTTAGTAACTTCAAGGAAAATATTAAATCAAACAATAATTGAAATATAGATTTGGGACCAAACCCTCAGAAATTATCAATCTTTCACGTTTAGGAAAAGGCAACCTCGAACTTGGCTAGGTGTTTCTAGAACTAATGAGTGAGGAATTTTGAGAGTGGGAACGATTATAAAAATAATAGAGAGAGAGAAAGCTTCTAGCTTAGAAACTTTTAAAGAGAGAATAGAGAGAGATGATGATTGTGAATATAGAAAAGAGTTCGAGTCCTATTCGAAATAAAAGACCTTCTGTCGACAACGAAAGGAGCAGCGCTAGATGACAAGCTCGTCACCAAGTGATAGGTATTGTCACCAGGCGACAGACCTGTCGTTTGGCACCGGGACAACTTTTTTGCGGATTTTGTTTTTATCATAACTTTTGATCCAGAAGTGTATATAGGTTATATAATAAGTTGTTGGAAAGCTTATGAAGTCTACTTCTAACCCAATTTGAATCAGATTAAAATCTTTTGTAGATAAAAATATTTGGCCAAAAAAGTGGACGGGTGTTAGTTTTGGATAGAGTTTCGTATTCCATTCATATCTTTTTCTTTATAGCTCGGAATTAATATTATAATATATCAATGGAATGTTAAATTTAAGATCTATCCAACATATAAGATTTGGATAAAGATTAAGAGGCACAAAAATAATATCTGATTGTCTTTGAACATCTTTAAATTCGAATAAAATGAGGACTTAAAAAAGGAAAGTTTATTCAATTTCAAACTCTTTGATTTTATCTTTTCAAAAAGGATAATTAAGATCTTTTAGAAATTTATAGAAGTTTCTAATTAATACTAATTATTTTAGGAATAGGATTAAACCATTAGACCCTCCACATGATCATTGGGTCGTAGGTAAAATCTGGCTTGAACCCAGTTTAGTATTTTGGGAATAACTTCCTCATTATTCATCGAAACTAGACTTATAATATATTGTTGGAAAGGTTTTTTCAAGCCCTGTCCAACTACGTTGTTATTGGACCCATATAGTGGACCAAACTAAACTGGAATGCATGTTTTTCATAAATAGGGTAAGAAAAGAAATATTTTTAAAAACCGAAAGAAGAGATATTTTAATAAAAACATCCTCATCACTCGAATTTTCACACATCCTCTTTTTTCGATAATCAAATGACAAGAAAGTTATTCATCACTGGGTTTGGTTTTTGGGAGACATATTTGGGTTCTATAGAAGCCCCTACTTTGACTGTGTTTGGAGAAACGCAATTTTCGAAAACAAAAGTCAAAGTAGCGATAGGGACGGAGAATGATACAGAACGTTCTACGATCCCAAATCATTCTTGTAACGCTGATACCTACAAACTAGCGTTAGTTAAAACAGACAAAAGAGTTAAGAAACGTGTAACTTGCACCGTCGAGCACACGTCTCTGGTGTAACCTATTTTGTTTGACAATCTTTCTAAAGCTAGGGATACCGCTAAAGACTACCATGCTTGCAGTTGCTTCCAATTTCTGTTGTTTTATGACATCTTCCGCAAGCTAGGGAACACTATCGAAGATTGCTTCGCTTGAAATGACCTTCTACTGTTTTGTGACCGTCTCCGGAAGCTAGGGAACACGATCCAAGATAACTCCGCTTGAAGCCATCCTCAGTTGTTTGTGACAACTCTTAACAAGCTAGGGAACGTCGTCGATCAATGCTGCTACGTCTCGAGATTTTTTCTTGAATCATGGTGACAACTTTCCTAATCATAGTGAATGTCGTCGAAGACTGCCCATCTCGAACCGTTCTTCTAAAATCTAGATGACAACCTCTACAATCTTAGTGAATTTCGTCGAAGACTGCCCATCTCGTGCTATCTTCTCAAATCTAGGTGACAACCTCCTCAATCTTAGTGAACGTCGTCGGACACTGCCCATCTCGTGCTATCTTCTCAAATCTAGGTGATAACCTCCTCAATCTTTGTGAACGTTGTCGATGATAACTTTGCTTGAAGCCATCCTTAGTTTTCCAAGTCAACCCTCCGAAAGCTAGGGAACGTCATCGAAGATAACTTCACTTAATGTCATCCTCATCTTTCTGACAACTTTCCACATCCTAGGGAACGCTGCCGAAGATAGCTTCGCTTGAAGTCATCCTCAGTAGTAATATTCCAAAGAAAATTACCGAAGACCAACGCTTGTCAATCCTTAAAGCTCTCTTGAACTTTTCTACTGTGATATTTGCTTAAATTTCCATGGTGCCAGTACGTCGGCGCATTTTGCTACTTGTGAACCATTACGTCGGTGCTTTTGCTGCTTATGAACCATTATGTCGGTGCCTTTGCGATGAGCTAATGTTTAGGCGCTTTAAGCTATAAGTGAGACAATCTTTCATCAGGTCGATCACTTTCTGTGATTGTAATCAAGCGGATTACCTAATCATGTAAAATTGCTTATAGGGGATAATTGGCGTACCAAGGAACCAAAATTGCTTCATAAGGTCCACATAATCATTTATGAGGGCCATACTTTCTATCGCCGCACCAGCGCACGCTAGAATGCACTGTCGTCGCAATTCTACTCTGTCGCCAGGCGATGAGGGTCAGCGCCTGGAGGCAAGCTCGTCGTTTCGCGCTGGTGTCGGGTTTTCGAAATAAAACCCCTTTCTTCTTCATTTGTCGTGGCTGTTATTGTTCGTTGCTCGGTTTTTGTCGTTTCCTTTCAACCAAATATTTCTCAAATCTTTTGCAAATTAAAGCGCTTCATCTTTAATTCATCAATCAATGCAAGTCTTTCTTAAAACTCCACATATCTCGGAATAATTTCAAGCGTTTATATTCGCGGTTTTCGAAAAAAATCCAAGAATGACTTTGCTCGCTTTCTCTTTGGAAGTGATAGCTTCCTATGCCTTGAAATTCTGTTGAAAACTCTATTCTTCAGGATTTTACCGAGTCTGAGGTGCATGATAAAAATCTTGATCTGCTCGATTAATCAGGCCGATCGTCAATCTAACTGTGATCAGGCCGACTCTAGTTGATTTGCTAATCCATTTGCGTCCTTTAACTTCAAATCTTTTGTACCTACATTTATATTTTGGACTATAGAACTTTGCTCATCTTTTCTTTAGGGGTTGACCAAAGGCTTAGTGTTGCCTAACTCATTGCATAATACTTAATGTGTTTTAACACATATGACTTTTCATGAATTGATTCGAAGTGTTTTGACCTACATAGCTTGGCATGACTCAAGGTATAAACTTTACTCAAATTTTTTGTGGAGGGTACCGACTTTCTCCCAAAAAAAGAAAGACGCAAAAAAAAAGAGAAGTGAAGTTTTTGAAGGTGCATGTGAATGAGCTTTGTCAATTGTAGGCGTCGACATTATATCTCATAGATTCCACGTTGTATCTCATGGTTGTAAGAATTGTAACATCCTAGGCTATTTCCATTGTGAATTTTGGATGAAAGTATTTAGGTAACTTTAGGCACAGAGGCTAAGCACTTCATACTTCGTGATGCAATGACGACAAGGTATGCTTCAACGTTATGTTAAGATTTCGTGACAAAAAGGTTCCAAATGGAAGTATCATTTGGTCATGGATCCGTGCAATGTGTGAAAGTGACACTAAAGCTAGGTTGCAAAGGCCAAGTGTATAGAAAAGTATTATGAGAAGAGACAAATAATGGTGACTTTTTAGGCTAGGTAAGATAATGATGTAGAGATCAAGCCCCCAACTCTATCTCTAAATGGATAAGGATGAGCATAGGAAATCCCTTAACATGATCAATTACACAATTTTTTAATACGGCCGCACCTCGACGTGAGGTTGCCTACGTATCTGTTAGGAATCAGGCCGAACGCAACTTTAGCCAAACCTCGCAGAAGTATATGTATACCTCAAAGAGGTCTTTTAAGGTTGTAACGTGTTAGAATAAAAGTTGAAGAAGAAGGGATAAAAAGCTCAAGACCCTAGATAAGCCCCCAAGTGTGCAACCTTCCTTATAAATCTTTGTATTGTATGCTTTAGGTTTTCCTCACTTTTTAACTCTCTTTATTTTTTTGCTTTTGCATTTTTTTATATTTGAATTTTTTTTTTTTAATAAGTGTGGGCAATCGCGATCATGCGGTCTATCACTCACTTGGCATTCATGTTTCTCAGGCATTGGTACCGAGCACCGGGTAAGAGACGCAATAGAGACGTGTTCATATCAAAGACATGTTCATATCAATGACATTGGAACACTTGCCCTTTTGTACACTTTTATATCCTTTTTTGCTTTTTTTTAATTTTTCATAAAATCACTCAAGCTTTTATTCTTTGAAAATTGCATAAATTGCACACCATCCCATCCAAGGTTAGGTGGATGTGGGTCGTAAAAAGAAAGGTCTATCCTTAGACGAGACTCAAAGTAGTATATCAAGAAAGGATTATATTCTTTGAAAGGGTGAAAGTGACATGATAGGCTACAAGAGGTGCCTCAAATCATTAATATACCTTGTTCTTAGTTCGACATGTTTTTTTTATTTTTTTTTGTTTTTAATGTAATGAAATAATCATATGCAAGAAAAGAAATGCTCAATTTTTTAAAAGGTAAAAAGGAAAAAAACCTACAAAATAAATCTGAGGAAAATAAAAGGTGCCTATGCTAGACTTGTTGGGGAAAGACTGAATAAAAGAAATAGAAAAAAAAAAGGTTACAAAATCTTGAAGCTCGCCTCGTGTCTTTATTTTATCATCACCCAGACTTCTTGCCATTTAGAGGTGTGAGAAGCTTGTTATTATCATTAAGATATTGGATGACCTCTTTTAGCTTCCAATAGTTCTCAATAGTATGACCCCTACCTTGATGGTACTTGCAGTGTATGTTTAAATCCTAACTAGGCAGCCTCTTCTCAGGTGGAGGGCCTTGAATAGGTCCAATGGGAGTGATGAGTCCCTTGGCATGGAGTCGATTGAAGACATTATCATAGTTCTTCCTAATAGGAGTGAAATCTTTCCTTAGTTGCTTTTTAGACCCTTGGTTATCAATGGTTAAGAGTTCATTGAGATCAAAGGTTACTAACATTATTACTAGACTGGGTGTTTTCAGAAGAAGAAGGATTGTCATTCTTCTTTCCTTTTCAGCCACTGTTTGTTGCTATTGTTAGTAGCTTTTTGCTTTGCAAGGTCATCATCTATTTCAATTCTAATATTATGTCATAGAAGGTTTTAAAAGCATTCAAGTTGTGTTGATCTTTCAAATGATTCGAATAATTTTCTTAAAGGTTCATGATGAACATCCTTTACAGATCTTTTTCGGTGGGAACTTCAATCATATTAGCGGAAGTTTCCTCCACTTATTAAAGAAAGAAGTAAAGCCTTCATTCTCTTTTTGACTAAGCATCTCAAGTTGTCTATAGTCGATTTCGACTTGAATATTACACTTATATCTATCAATGAAAGCGTTTTTTATTCCATCCCATGTAGAGGTTTTTTCTTTATTAAAGAAAAGAACCAATGTTGACAAACGGTTTCTAAAAATATTGAGGATAAAAAGTGAAAAATATTTTTATCAATCCCCTTGATGTTCATCATAGTTTCAAAGGCCCTTAAGTGAAAGTAAGGATTGTCCGTTGGCTGGAACTTAGGGATGTCATTGGCATTGAACTTCTGCAGAAGAAGCTCCTCGTCTACTGAGACCCCTTGTGAGCTAATTCTCTAGAACCTATAATCATTAGAGAGTTTACTCAAGATTTATTGCATGAGATCCATTTGTTGTTGCTTCATAGGGTCCTTAATTTGAAGGGTCAAAGCCCTCATCATCTCATTCATGCTAGCCACGTCTTTCCTAAGGTCATTGACTTCTTCTTGACTTGCCATCATCTTCTTAGCTTTTCTCTATTGACGAATCGGTTTATCAAAAAGTGAGACTTGAATAAAGGTATTATCCTTAATTAATCGCCTTTATCTCCTTGACCAAGTGTTGTGGAAAGGGAAATCAAGGGTAAGTTATTTTAAAATTATTTTGACTCAAGCTCTATTCAACATGAAATGTATGGGAAGAGAACATGGAAGAAATAGAAATGGATAGACCCTCAACTCAAATGACGGGAAAACAACTCATGCATGAACCTAAAACATGGTCATGGGATGAAAAGAGTATGTACAAAGTGTGCGCTAAGACTAGTTAGTGTAGGTGACATGTTATGACTCGTGTCATGACCATGCGACTAGAATACTGACTAGACTCAACAAAGACTAAGTTAAGACCTCATGTATGTGCATTAAACTAGACATGTTGTAGTATTTTAGTCATAACTTTTTATTTGTGACTCTGATTGGGACGAATCCAACGCCAATTTAAAGAACAAACTCGTAGCTACAAATCCATTAGTTGTATGACTCGTAACTCTTCTTAGAACTCTGGCTATGACCAAAACTAGTTGACGCGTGTTGCAGTATACGGGAAATAAAATCTGGGTTGCCTCAAAGGAACTATGACTCAATTATAGACATATTTATTAGTTTAAATTAATTAATTAATCAAGGAAAGTCCTTTAGTCATTAATTAATTTATTTAAATCATTCACAAGTTAAATAAAGAGAGAATGATATTATGATCAAGCTTGTTGGTGTTTTAAAAAAAGGGAGATATGACCTCTATTTATAGAGAAAAAAAGAAGGGTCAAAAATTAAAATAAGATCCGAATTAAATCGGAATAAAACTCGATAGACAACAGTTTTTGCGGTTTTTGTTTTTATCATATCTTTTGATCCAGAAATTGGAATAAGATAAATAAGATATCGTTGGAAAGCTCTTGAAGTCTTAATTTCTAACCCAATTAGAATAAAATTAAAATATTTTATATAACAAAAGATATATCTGAAATAGTGAGACGGTGTCAGTTTTGGATAGAGTTGACATTTTACTCATATCTTTTCCATTATTGCTCGGAATTGATATTATAATATATTAATGGAAAGATAATTTCAAGAGATCTAAAACCATATAAATTTTGGATAAAAACTATGAGCACAAAAAATAATATATGTCTATCTTTGAACGTCTTTCAATTCGAATAGAATTAGGACTTTAAAAAAAACAGAGTTTTATTCAATTTCAAACTCTTTAATCTTATCTTTTCAAAAAGAATAATTAGGATCTTCCAGACACTTATAGAAGCTTACAATTAATCCTAATTTTTTTAGGAATGGATTAAATAATTTGGACCCTCCACATGATCATTTGGTCGTAGGTAAGGTGGGCTTAGGTTCGATTTGGGCTCGGCTTAATATTTTGGTCATTACTTATTCGTTATAACACTGATTTGGGCTTATAATATATCATTGGAAAGCTTTTTTAAATCCCCATCTAATTATTCAATCATTGACCTATATAATGGACTAAAATAAACTGACTAAACGTTATTATAAAAAGGACACGAAATGAATGATTTTAAAGGACACGAAATGAATTATTTTGGGTTTAAAGGCACGAAAAGAGGAAAATAAGTTATGATTTGGGGAAATGAGATAGAAGTTAGGTTGGTTTATGAAATGGAAATATGAATTGAAAGCACTCCAAGAGATTAAATACTCAACCCGACCAATAATGGTGGTGAAAGGTTGTTCATCATCGGGTTTGGTTTTGGGGAGACATTTTTAGGTGTCTACACTAACCATGGCTCTAGTTCCCTAAAATTAAGGATATGGGTTAGACAAATAGGGTCCATGGTTATGAGTTCGAATGCACCGCGTGGAAGCCTTACCTTTGGAAGGGTTGCCGTGTGTGGATGGGACCTCGCGAGTTAAACTTGCTTCCATGGTTTAATGAATTCAACAAACTCAGTTGTACCCTTCGTTGCCCAGCAGCATTCGATTGGGTAGATGGAGCGTGAATTCCCAGAGTTATGGTCATATGTAGAACACATATGGGTTTTAGAAAAAAGGGAAAAACTCAATCAGGAAGTAAAATCGAGAAAATAGTACTAGAAAACTAGTCGAAACAAGAAGGTAGATTTCAAGCTTGGTAGTGGAAGAATTCGGCGCGAGAAAATAGCGTCGTCGCCTGACGCTGGCACAGTCGCCAGACGACAAGCTTGTCGCCAGGAGACAGCATCATCGTTTGGCGCTGACGCTGTTTTCTCAGCGTTAATTCTTACATGCCTTGGTATCTTTTTGTTCTTGAATTTTTGATTTTTTTCGTAACATTATTTCAACTTTAGTTGTGAAAGATATTTCCCTAGATTCCTACTTGTAAAAATCCTATGTTTTTGACGCATTACGAATGGTCTTTCCAATGCAAACCTTTTTATTCTTATGCAAATAATGTTAATCAAAATTACGCACATGAAATCCTTAGAAATTTTCGAGTCTCATCCACTCATTCTAAATCATTGCCAAAATAAGTTTTAGGAATTGAAATAGAAATTCTCCCTAGTGGATTCACCAAAAACCTGTAGGGAATATTTCAAGCATTCTACATTTGAGCCCTAATGTGATCATAAAAGAGATTTAACTTGCCCTAATAATAGGCCTCTACTTTATTCTTCTCGTATTCATGTGCGCTTTCTGACTAACATGCAATCAATAGGATTAACCTAAACCTGTTTAATCTATGTTGATTGAATATTAATGCAAAAACAACTCTATTATTGGCGATTGCTTAAATTATAATCATATTAGCCTAAACAAGATTATTAGTTATCTTATTAAGCGTGATTACAAGTATAAATTCCCTTTAAACATGCATAAAAGGCATGAACAAGATATAACAATAATAATCATCAAGCAACATAATAATAATAATCATAATCACAATAATATAATTATGATAAAACATAATAATATTATCAAGATCCTAGGCATGATACTAACATGATTAATAGCATGTCACTAGACAATAAAAATCAAATCTTTATCCCTTACATGATAATAGGAAAGAAATAGGAAGCAAATGGGAAATGCGTCAATTAGAAGTTCAAGTAATGGGTAATGCGTCAATTAGAAATTCAAGTAATGGGAAATAGGAAGCAAATGGGAAATGCGTCAATTAGAAGTTCAACATGATAATGTCACTAGACAATTCTTCATGCCTTCATAATATGACGATGGAAACTCCTTAATAATGGGAAATGCGTCAATTAGAAGTTCAAGTAATTAATGAAATGACTCTGCAGACCAATGGAACATACACTTTAGGTGAAACAAATGCAATAGAAATGAAAGTTTCGAAAATGTAGTGCACCCCCCGTACAAGCCTTTTTTAGAAGCTTCCATTAGATTTTTATACTTTGCCTGTTCTTAATTTGTGAAAGTTGATTGACACTCATCATCTACCTCGCGATAAATGGTAAACCCCTCATCCATGTCATATGAATTGTCATCTTCAATACTTTGTTCATTAAATGATGGATCTTGAGTTTTGTCGGTTTGTTGTGTATTAACTCTAAAATCTTCTCTTAGTAACCCGTCCATATCATCTCGACCTACTGCATTTACTTGATCAACACTTAGATCATAGGTCTTACTCCCTTCATCTTTACAATGAAATATCCAATTTTTATAGTTTTTATAAAAACCATAAAATAAAATATGCCCTCCAACTTCTTCTACAGAATTCGTTGTATTTAACTTGCACTTATTTCGTGGTGTAGACACCTACTTTTGGCCTCTTGTCCTGAAAGGAAGTGCGATTATGTTACAAAAATCCGTTCTTCATTCTAGATCAAAGTTGAAGTGTTCATGGACTATGAAAAGAATTATGAAGTAAATTGAAACCTATATTTGGGACTAAGTTATCTTAAAGCCTTGTCCGATTACTAATTAGGCCTAAAACATTTTCATACATGTTTAAACTTCATTAATAACGGACCCAAATGCGTCAAATGCAATGATTGGATCCAATAGAACCTACATTTTTGAAACACCGAGCCAAAAAGGGTAAACCAACCATAAAATTCCCATTCAAGGCCTATATAGATGGATAGCCCTTTCAAAGAGCTTTCCAATGGTATATTATAAGCCCAATTCCGATCTAAAATGAAGAATTTATGATAAAAAACACTAAACCCAGGCCCAAAACTAACACCCTTGCACTCCAATGGCCATAACTTTTGATCCATAATAGATTTTAACCTAAATTTAATGGAATTGGAAATTAGACATTCAGATCTTTCCAATTATATCTCACACGCCTTAATCCGACTTTGCAATCAAAAGTTATGGAAGTTTTAAAAACGCGTTTTTGTATAAGGCAAACCGCAAACTAGCGCAGCTCAATCAGTTGAGCGCGTCTGGCGCGCGCGGCACCCTGCGCGACTCAGAGAGTTGCGCGCGCCAACTGATGCGCAGCTCTAAAACCCTAAACCTAGATCCCTACGTCTATGAATAGGGGTCTTCGTCTAGCATTACGGGGATCGAAAAATTCAGAATTAAAACCCCAGTATTCTCAAAACCCTAATCTCCCAACTTCTCTTACTATCATACTACTTTTTCCTCTCTCTTCCCAAATACTTTCCAACCCTAATTGAATCCATTGAAGTCCTTGGAGGTACGAAGAAGAAAGAAAGTCCATAAAACACATTAAACGGAGATTTAACATAAAAGAAGAACGGTTAGTTTCCTGAGCACTTAGATAAATCACTTTTCTTTTATTGTTTAATTAACTTTAATTGATTAATTAGTGTTATTTGATCATTTTAAACAAACTTTTAATTAATTAATTCACATAGTACTCTTTTGTTAATCAAGACTAGAATTGGAATAATTAATTGTTGTTTTATCACTTAAGACAAGATGAATCTTGTTTACTTATTGTTCTTTCACGGATATTATTAAATAAGAATAATGACTTTTGCAATGTAATTCCTACGTGATTAATGCTTGTAAATAAAATCAACTAACTTAGTCTTTAGGTATCACGTTGCATATATGGTTTGGTAATGAAATTGTGAAAAAGGAAGAGCTAGTAGAGGTTGTACTAGGGCTAGAATAGCGATTCCTCCCTAAAAGGAAAGTTATATTAGTACCCTCGCTCCTGAACTCATTTCTGGCGAATGTAGACCAATTAGGGCATGAGTAAACTTATGACTTGTGCTAATTATCCCTTGAACTCTACTTGGGAGAAAGGCATGAACGAGGTTTATGAGTTTTCCTAAAACTCATTGGCGACTCCTATTTGTTTCTTACAAAAAAGCGTGATGAGAGTATCATTTCTAATTCAAGGTCTCCCAAACAGTCAGGAATTCAAATCCTAATACACCCTAACAAGTATAAAGTCCTAGGCTTTTAAGCGGCCATGGGCATCTAAGGAAGGACCCCTACGATGGGATCACCCTCCTTACACATGGGCATTTAGTTTCCATGTATTTGGTAAAAGTCTCTTTAGCAAGTTTCAAGAATTCCATGCAAGCTTTAAAATAACCAGGATCACCTCTTGGTAAATCAATCCAACTAGTATCCATGTCTGCAAAGAAGTATATAGTTAATTGCCAAATAAAAACAATGACATTTATAAAAAAAAAAAAAAAAAAAAAAAAAATGTTACAAGGATCCTTAAACCATTATATAATAGGGACATCACTTTCACTAAGTAAAATAGACATATATCAAATTTATAATATCAAGAAGTTTATCCACTAAAAAAATAATGTAAGTAAGTAATTCAAGCGTACAAACTTGTTGGGGGGTGAAAGAAGAAAATTAGAAAGAAACATGCAACAACAAAAAAAAAGTAGTACAAATAGTCCATAGTGAGTTTCTATCCTAGAAAGATCCTATTTCCATGTCCCACTCTTGCTGGGTCATGCTGGCACATGAGTTCCTTCATTAGGATTATGGTACATTAAAGATTTCAATATCAGGTTCTCTGATTCACTAAAATATGAGCTTTTATGACACGAAACTCCGTGTTTACCACCATTATATTAATAACCACCAGCTTTAATAGAATATACAACATTAAACCCTTGATATACATAGATTTTTAGTTTATATGATGCTATTCAATTACACAATTGATTTGTTTTAGTTCAAACAATATATTCTGTAATGAACCAGCCACCAGTGGTCCTCACGTATGGAAGATAGAAAAAGAAAACAGGCACCAAGGCACCAGTACAACAGCAGGTCATGAGTATTAGGCAAGGGAATGAACGATAGCACATAGGAAAAGAAAATGCAACAATTCTGAAATTCCTTAATACAATTGTGCACGGCCTTACATGTAGTGTCGTAGATAGTGAACAAAAAAAAAGGTAAGTCGTAGCATGAAGCTATTCAAATCCAACTAACTCGCACACATCCATTTTGGTAATCTATCTTTGCTAGACAACACTAGGAGTCTACTAGGACTGCATATATAAACTAATCATAAAATAAATAAAATTGAGACTTCCAGGATGATGCACAATTGCATTTTCACTGTCAATTACTCAATCATAACAAAATCAGACAAGATTATAAATATATCGATGTTTGTTGTAATGAAAATCTTACCTTAATAAACTTTGGCTTGTCTAAAACCACATGCGAAATGTAACTCTCAACCAGAAATCTACAGCTGTAACAACATCAAACAGCTGTTCAGGGGAATACCTGTTTATAAAGAAAAATTTTAGCCTCATGCTTCCCTCCAAACATCATAGAGTTGTTTAAACATTATGAAAATCATTTGTGACAAGTTATTTAACAGTGTTCCACCTTAGAAGTAATCTTTCTGCACATAAATTTCTGTCAATTATGTAAGGTACACACAAATTTTCAACAAGACCTTTTCAGCTTCCAAACTACCAAACTACAAGAATGTCTTGGTGGAGGTAGCCTTTATCTTCCACATTTTCATGGTCTCATGAGGAAAAAGACTCTGAGAGACAGAGATATGAGTGCATGGAAAAGTATATAGAAAAAACAATCAAAATTAGATGAGCAATATAGGAAGAGCATAGTGGCATTATCAAAATTTGAATAATACAATGATCTAAACTAAACAAAATTGTAAGAAATACAAAAAACCTCCAGCTTCGTGCAAGGGATAACATTTAATCAGCAATTATCAATTTCAACTATACCCAAAGTTCCCAAACCTAAGATCATGTCCAGTTCACATTGTTGCCTTAACTCTATACATGTCATCTTAATGAACAAACAAAGTTATACACTTTTAACAATAAGACTTGATTCATCATCAGTCGCAGGCCGTGAGTATTAGGGTTGTTGTCTAATGATTTATAAGAGCAGAGCATGTGAAGAGAGAATGCAATCATCAGCCACAAAATCACCATAGAAAACCCAGAAAATTCATATCAAAAACCCATAAAATTCATATCAAAAAACCCATAAAATTCAAAGCCCATGAAATTCATATCAAAAACTAAAAAATTCAAAGCCTATAATATTCACTTAAAAAACCCATAACATTCTGTAGACACCTAAAAATGTCTCCCCAAAACCAAACCCCGATGATGAACAACCTTTCACCGCCATTATTGGTCAGGTGAGTGTTTAATTTTTGGAGTGCTTAAATCCATATTTCCATTTCATAAAACAACCCAATTCCTAGCCCATTTCCCCAAACCATAACTTATTTTCCACTTTTCGTGCCTTTAAACCCAAAATAATTCATTTCGTGTCCTTTATAATCATTCATTTCGTGTCCTTTTTATAAAAAACGTTTAATCCAGTTTATTTTGATCCATAATATGGGTCCGATGATTGAATAATTGGATGGGGCTTTAAAAGAGATTTCCAAATATATATTATAAGCCCAAATCCGAGTTATAACGAATAAGTTATGGCCAAAATATTAAACCGAGCCCAAACCGAAACTAAGCCCACCTTACCTACGACCCAATAATCATATGGAGGGTCCAAATGATTTAATCCCAATCCTAAACCAATTAGTATTAATTATAAGATTCTATAAGTTTCTTAAAGATCTTCATTATCCTTTTTGAAAAGATAAGATTAAATAGTTTGAAATTGAATAAAACTCCTTTTTTTGAAAATACTATTTATATCCGAATTGAAAGACGTTCAAAGATAGACAAATATTAATTTCGTGTCTTATTTTTTTTATCCAAATTTTATTTGGTTGGATAGCCCTTGAAAGTATCTTTCCAATGATATATTATAATATCAATTCCGAATAATATGAATAAAATCAAACTCCCAAAACTGACACCGTCTTACTATTTCGTCCATATCTTTTATTCTACAAAATATTTTTATCTGATTCTAATTGAATTATAAATTATACTTTAAGATCTTTCCAACAATATCTTATTCATCTTATTCCAACTTCTGGATCAAAAGATATGATAAAAACAAAAATTGCAAAAAGTGCTGTCTATCGCAAGAGTTTTAATCCGATTCGAACTCGATCTTTTCTTGATTTTTATTCTTCGACCCTCTTTTTTTCCCTATAAATAGAGGTCATATCACCCCTTTTTCAATCATGAAGAAGCTTGATCATAAAATAATTCTCTTCTCCCTATTTAGCCTAAATACTAGTCATCCTATTTTCTCAAAATACTTCCCCTAATTAAGCACTCCAAGCAGTTCATACAATACCCAAAGTTCTATACTTAAACCAAGGCGTGAAAGGTATAATTGACTGAGGGTTTGGACCAAATCAAATCTACTTTAATTTAATTTCCATTTAATTTATATTTTTTATTGAAATTACTAACAATTTATTCATGATATAGCAATTTAAAGGAACGCGCGGAATGTGAGTAATTAAATTAATTTAATTACTCTTATTTTATTTTCGTATTGCTAGTATCATGATTAGGTTATTTTGTATTTGATTTGACTAACATTATTATTGTTAAATTGCTTCCAATATTAATGTTTATTCTATTATATTTTTTATGATCACCATATTTCATGTTAAAGGGAATATGTAATTGAAAATCACGCCTAATAAGATAATTTGGACAACCGGTTTAGGTTCCTTTTTAATCTTGTTGTTAATTCAAGTGATCACAATATTTTCGAATTATGTGTTGCATTAATATTAAACCAATTTAGCTTAATGATAGTTTGGAACAAATTGAATCTTTGTTTGTATGCCTTTGAGATCGCAGGAATCACTTTTCACTATAAGAATCGAGTAGAGGCCAATACGGGCGAATGTGACTCCATGACTCACTTCGTACCATCATCCCCGATCCTCCTTTCGTGGTTCCGAACCATATGGAGTTAGTAATCTCATGGATTATTAATGGGGTGTAACCTTCACAGGTCAATCGTTGTTGCCTTCGTTTTCCCTTTATCGTGGTTGCCTTTTATGATCCGTGAACGGTTTACAAGTTCCTTAAAAACTTGTTGGCGGCTCCCTACTTTGCTTTGTCCCTAATCGTAATTTCAATTCCCACTTCCTATGAGTGCCAATCATATTCACCACATGCTTTAACGTAGGCGCACTTCGAGCGACGCCTACAATTTGGCGACTCCACTGGGGAGAATTTTTGATTATTTATTGATTTGAGTGATCGGTATTTAATTGAGATGAGTGGATGAGACTTGAAAGATTCTTGAATTGTATTCCTGCGATTTAATTGGCATTGTCACATGCATATGCATTTTAGGTCACCTTTTTTGCCACAATAGTACGTGTTCTACGTATGTGGCTAGCCCGGGGGATTTAAGCTCTATCAACCCGAAAACGTTCATGACAATAAGGGTTCATCCGAGTTTTTAAATCCACCCAAACCATGGAGTTTGATTTCATCACGAACTCGCGGAGCCTCCCGTTGGCATACACCCTCAAGGGAGGCTGCCTTGCTAACGCGTCCAAACTCTTAACCATGGTACCCTTTGACACCCAAAAGCTTGACCATAGTCGAACATAGAACTTGACTTTGGGTTGCGAACTTCATTGCATCATTCGTGACAATGTGATTATATGTGAATTTTTTGACTTTTTATTTATTTATTTTTTTATCAAACCCTTTTTCTATTATTCATAGATTATTTTTTAAAAAAAATTGAGTCACCCGTATTTTTTATTCCCGTATAATGCACAAGAGTCAACTTGTTTTGGTCATATCCGGAGTTCTAGAAAGAGTTACGTGTCGTGCCACCTATGGATCTGTAGCCCTGAGTTTTATCTCTCATTTGGAGTTGGTTTCGTCCCAATCAGAGTCACAGAAAAAAATTTAAAATTGATATACTACAGCCTGTCCAGTTTAGGTGTCTTTTTAGCTTCGACTTTCTTTTTTTTTTTAAAAAAAAAATAAAAAAAATTATATCTTTTCTTGTCTAGCTAGTCTTAGTCAAGTCCTTTAATCCGTGTAAACTCGTATAACATAGGATTATAGATTTTTTATTTTTTGTATTTATTTTTTATATGCATGAGTCCTAATTCTTGTAGAATTCTAGTCCTCTTCCTATTAGTTTCTTGTGTTTTTTGTGCTAACCTTAACATGTGTTCTTTGTCTTTGATTGTGGTTGATCTTATTTATGACTAATGATTGCCAATGGACCGTTTTCACCTAGTAAATAGCATAACATTAAAATTGGACAAAATTAATCAAGTTAGTTTGTCTTTTAGTCTTCCGTGCTATTTGATCATTGGGTCCTTTGTTTTTCACAACGTCTTCATGTCTAGCCATGCGATCAAACCACGAGTCTTAATAAACTCACCTAATCACACATGCTGAGTCATTGCACACACTTTGTCTTCGAGTAATGCACTATATTGTTTATGATCGTATATTAGGACCATGCATGCGTCGTTTTCCGTCGTAATAGGAATGAGTGGAGTTTTTCCCATCAGATTTCAAAATTGTTTCTTACACTCTTCCTTTCTAATCTGAGTATTGAGTGAATGCATTAAGTGAGTTCATCCTTACAAAATACTTGAGTCTAAAATCACTAGGCAATAGTTGGAAGAATAAGGGGAACGTCACTCCTTCCTTCTTTCCTTCCAATCAATGGATCAACAACAAGAAACTTTTTTTTTCACCAGGCGGCAAGAAGTTACTCATAAATATCCATGAAGACAAAGCATGATGCAAGCTTCTCACCAAGATTTCATGTTTTTTTTTTTTTTTTTTTTTTTTTGTTTCAAACCCTCCCCCTAAAAAGTCTAGCATAGGTTCTCCTTATCATGTGTCTATGTGTCACATTTCTTACCTTCTTCATAAACGAGCATCTCTTTCTTACATTCGATCATGTCATTGGCAAAAAAAAAAAAAAAAAAAACAATTACCGAACTAAACACAAGGTACACCAATGACTTGAGGCGCCTTTGCAACCCATTCATTCCCCATTTACCATTCAATCACATATCCATTTTTTCATCAACCACTTTGAACCTCGTCTAACGTTTGGCCTTCATTTTTTCAACCCACATTCACTCAACCATGGGATTGGAAGATATGCAGATTGTGTAACATTCAAAAATCAAGTAAAAAAAAAGCAGCAAAGCAACAATGAAACAATATCTAAGGGCAAGTGTTCCAATGTCTTTGATATGAACACGTCTCAAATTGTGTCTCTCATCGAGTGCTTGGTACCGTGCCTGAGAAACATGAATGCTAAGCGAGTGATGGACCGCATGATCTGAGATTGCCCACATTGATTCAAAAGAATGAAAAAAAAAAGTTCAAAGCAAAAAAAAAAAATGTGTTGAAAATAAACTTGCAAAATTCAAAATTTTCAGATTCACAATTACACATCTTGGGGGCTTCTCTCGGGTCTTGAGCCTTTTACCTTTCTTCCTTAAACCATCAACTTAACCACATTACAACCCTTGAAAGACCTCTTTGAGGTGTACATACACTTGTGCAAAGTTCGGTTAGAGCTACGTTCG
>NW_018744192.1:0-37766 GCF_001683475.1 Chenopodium quinoa | reverse complement strand
TTTTTAGCAAAGTAAATTCCTAAGTGGATTAGGACTTGACTTTGGTTTTTAGGCGTGTCTAGGTGTTTTAGGAGGATTGAATAACCTAATCTAAGTTGAATTAAACTTAGTTAGTTTAGTCATATCCGAATTAGGAACTTGGGGATCAAGTTTCGGTTTTCTTAGGTTTTCTAGGTCAAATGGGATTCTAATTTAATTAGGATTAGTCTTCTAATTTGATTAGGTTTAGGATTAGTTTTGAGTCTATAAATAAAGGTTGTAAACTTCAAATTATACAAGTTTTGTTTTGTTGATTAAAGCTTTATTGCTTGTTAATTTGGAACGTTTCTTTCCAAGTTTTCTTTGTGTTGACGAGTGAAGTTAAACATAAAAACCCTTAGATTAGGCGAGTGAAACCTGATTTAAGAGGTTAGATTAATTAGTGAGTGAAGCTAATTCAAACTATCCTCAAAAAAACCCCTAAATCACGAGATTAAGGTGAGTGAAGCCTTGAAATCAGATTTAGAACCCTTAGGCGAAAACAAACGAGTGAAGCTTGTTTAAACCTAAGACCAAACGAATCAAGAAACGCATCAGATTCAATTAGATTTGTAGAATGCATTTGAATTTCATTTGATTCAAATAGCTTTGTCTGAATGTGTTTGACTTTCATTTGATTTAATTAGATTTTTATAGATGTTTTTTGACTTTTGTTTGATTCAATTAGCTTTGTTGAATGCATTTGACTTTAATTTGATTCAAAAAGCTCTGTTTGAATGTGTTTGACTTACATTTGATCTAATCAGCTTTGTTTGAATGTGTTTGACTTTCATTTGATTCAATTAACTTTGTTTGAATGTGTTTTGACTTTCATTTAATTTAATTAGGTTTGTTTGAATGTGTTTGACTTTCATTTGATTCAATTGGCTTTGTAGAAAGCATTTGACTTTCAATAGCTTTGTTTGAGTGCATTTGACTTTTATTTGATTTAAATAGCTTTGTTTGAATGTATTTGACTTTCATTTGATTTAATTAGGTTTTTTTAGATGTTTTTTTACTTTCATTTGATTCAATTAGCTTTGTTGAATGCATTTAACTTTCAATTGATTCAAAATGCTCTGTTTGAATGTGTTTGACTTACATTTGATCCAATTAGCTTTGTTCAATGTGTTTGACTTTCATTTGATTCAATTAGCTTTGTAGATTGCATTTGACCGTCATTTGATTCAAAAAGCTCTTTTTGAATGTGTTTGACTTTCATTTGATTCAATTAGGTCTGTTTGAATGTGTTTGACTTTCATTTGATTCAATTAGGTTTGTTTGAATGTGTTTGACTTTCATTTGATTCAATTGGCTTTGTTTGGAATGTTTTTGACTTTCATTTATTCAATTAGCTTTGTAGAATGCATTTGACTTTCATTTGATTCAAATAGTTTAATTTGAATGTGTTTGACTTTCATTGGATTCATTTGGCTTTTTTCGAATGTTTTTTACTTTCATTTGATTCAATAAGCTTTGTAGAATGCATTTAACTTTCATTAGATTCCAATAGCTTTGTTTGAATGTGTTTGACTTTCATTTGATTAATTAGGTTTTTTTAGATGTTTTTTACTTTCATTTGATTCATTAGTTTTGTTTGAATGTGTTTGACTTTCATTTGATTTAATTAGCTTTGTAGATTGCATTTGACCTTCATTAGATTCAAAAAGCTCTTTTTGAATGTGTTTGACTTTCATTTGATTCAATTAGCTCTGTTTGAATGTGTTTGAATTTTATTTGATTCAATTAGACTTTGTTTGAATGTGTTTTACTTTCATTTGATTCAATTAGCTTTGTTTGGATGTGTTTGACTTTAATTTGATTCAATTAGCTTTATAGAATGCATTTGACTTTCACTTGATTCAAATAGTTTTGTTTGAATGTGTTTGACCTTTTATTGATTTAATTTGAGTTTTTTAGATGTTTTTTACTTTCATTTGAGTCAATTAGATTTGTAGAATGCATTTGACTTTCATTTGATTCAAATAGCTTTGTCTGAATGTGTTTGACTTTCATTTGATTTAATTAGATTTATTTAGATGTTTTTGACTTTCGTTTGATTCAATTAGCTTTGTTGAATGCATTTGAATTTTATTTGATTCAAAAAGCTCTGTTTGAATGTGTTTGACTTACATTTGATTCAATTAGCTTTGTTTGAATGTGTTTGACTTTCATTTGATTCAATTAGCTTTCTTAAATGCATTTGACCATCATTTGATTAAAAAAGCTCTTTTTGAATTTGTTTGACTTTCATTTGATTCAAACAGTTTTGTCTGAATGTGTTTGACTCTCATTTGATTTAGTTAGATTTTTTAAGATGTTTTTTACTTTCATTTGATTCAATTAGTTTTGTTGAATGCATTTGACTTTCATTTGATTCAAAAAGCTCTGTTAGAATGTGTTTGACTTACATTTGATTCAATTAGCTTTGTTTGGATGTGTTTGACTTTCATTTGATTCAATTAGCTCTGTTTGAATATCTTTGACTTTCATTTGATTCAATTAGGTTTGTTTGAATGTGTTTTACTTTCATTTGATTCAATTAGCTTTGTTTGAATGTGTTTGACTTTCCTTTGATTCAATTAGCTTTGTTTGAATGTGTTTGACTTTCATTTGATTCAATTAGCTTTATAGATTGCCTTTGACTTTCATTTGATTCAAATAGTTTAGTTTGAATGTGTTTGACCTTTTATTGATTTAATTTGAATTTTTTAGATGTTTTTACTTTCATTTGATTCAATTAGATTTGTAGAATGCATTTGAATTTCATTTGATTCAAATAGCTTTGTCTGAATGTGTTTGACTTTCATTTGATTTAATTAGATTTTTATAGATGTTTTTGACTTTTGTTTGATTCAATTAGCTTTGTTGAATGCATTTGACTTTAATTTGATTCAAAAAGCTCTGTTTGAATGTGTTTAACTTACATTTGATCTAATCAGCTTTGTTTGAATGTGTTTGACTTTCATTTGTTTCAATTAGCTTTGTTTGAATGTGTTTGACTTTCATTTGATTTAATTAGGTTTGTTTGAATGTGTTTGACTTTCAATAGCTTTATTTGAATGCATTTGACCTTCATTTGATTCAAAAAGCTCTGTTTGAATTTGTTTGACTTTCATTTGATTCAATTGGCTTTGTTCGAATGTTTTCGACTTTCATTTGATTCAATTAGCTTTGATGAATGCATTTGACGTTCATTTGATTCAAAAAGCTCTATTTGAATGTGTTTGACTCACATTTGATCCAATTAGCTTTGTTTCAATGTGTTTCACTTTCATTTGATTCAATTAGCTTTGTAGATTGCATTTGACCGTCATTTGATTCAAAAAGCTCATTTTGAATGTGTTTGACTTTCATGTGATTCTATTAGGTCTGTTTGAATGTGTGTGACTTTCATTTGATTCAATTAGGTTTGTTTGAATGTGTTTGACTTTTATTTGATTCAATTGGCTTTGTTCGAATGTTTTTTTACTTTCATTTGATTCAATTAGATTTGTTGAATAAATTTGACTTTCATTTGATTCAAATAGCTTTGCCTGAATGTGTTAGACTTTCATTTGATTTAATTAGATTTTTTTAGATGTTTTTGACGTTCATTTGATTCAATGAGCTTTGTTGAATGCATTTGACTTTCATTTGATTCATAAAATTTCTGTTTGAATTTATTTGACTTACGTTTGATTCTGTTAGGTTTGTTTGAATGTGTTTAACTTTCATTTGATTCAATTAGCTTTGTAGATTGCATTTGACTTTCATTTAACTCAAATAGCTTTGTTGAATGTGTTTGACTTTCATTTGATTCAAACAGTTTTGTCTGAATGTGTTTGACTTTCATTTGATTTAATTAGATTTTTTTAGATGTTTTTTACTTTCATTTGATTCAATTAGCTTTGTTGAATGCATTTGACTTTCATTTGATTCAAAAAGCTCTGTTTGAATGTGTTTGACTTACATTTGATCCAATTAGCTTTGTTTCAATGTGTTTGACTTTCATTTGATTCAATTAGGTCTGTTAGAATGTGTTTGACTTTCATTTGATTCAATTAGGTTTGTTTGAATGTGTTTGACTTTCATTTGATTTAATTGGCTTTGTTCGAATGTTTTTTACTTTCATTTGATTCAATTAGTTTTGTAGAATACATTTGACTTTCATTTGATTCAAATAGCTTTGTCTGAATGTGTTTGACTTTCATTTAATTTAATTAGATTTTTTTAGATGTTTTTGACTTTCGTTTGATTCAATTAGCTTTGTTGAATGCATTTGACTTTAATTTGATTCAAAAAGCTCTGTTTGAATGTGTTTGACTTACATTTGATCTGATCAGCTTTGTTTGAATGTGTTTGAGTTACATTTGATTCAATTAGCTTTGTTTGGATGTGTTTGACTTTCATTTGATTCAATTACCTCTGTTTGAATATCTTTGACTTTCATTTGATTCAATTAGGTTTGTTTGAATGTGTTTTACTTTCATTTGATTCAATTAGCTTTGTTTGAATGTGTTTGACTTTCATTTGATTCAATTAGCTTTCTTTGAATGTGTTTGACTTTCATTTGATTCAATTAGCTTTATAGATTGCCTTTGACTTTCATTTGATTCAAATAGTTTTGTTAGAATGTGTTTGACCTTTTATTGATTTAATTTGAATTTTTTTAGATGTTTTTACTAATGATTCTATTAGATTTGTAGAATGCATTTGAATTACATTTGATTCAAATAGCTTTGTCTGAATGTGTTTGACTTTCATTTGATTTAATAAGATTTTTTTAGATGTTTTTGACTTTCGTTTCATTCAATTAGCTTTGTTGAATGCAATTGACTTTAATTTGATTCAAAAAGCTCTGTTTGAATGTGTTTGACTTACATTTGATCTAATCAGCTTTGTTTGAATGTGTTTGACTTTCATTTGATTCAATTAGCTTTGTGTGAATGTGTTTGACTTTCATTTAATTTAATTAGGTTTGTTTGAATGTGTTTGACTTTCATTTGATTCAATTGGCTTTGTAGAAAGCATTTGACTTTCAATAGCTTTGTTTGAGTGCATTTGACTTTTATTTGATTTAAATAGCTTTGTTTGAATGTATTTGACTTTCATTTGATTTAATTAGGTTTTTTTAGATGTTTTTTACTTTCATTTGATTCAATTAGCTTTGTTGAATGCATTTGACTTTCAATTGATTCAAAATGCTCTGTTTGAATGTGTTTGACTTACATTTGATCCAATTAGCTTTGTTTCAATGTGTTTGACTTTCATTTGATTCAATTAGCTTTGTAGATTGCATTTGACCTTCATTTGATTCAAAAAGCTCTTTTTGAATGTGTTTGACTTTCATTTGATTCAATTAGGTCTGTTTGAATGTGTTTGACTTTCATTTGATTCATTTGACCTTCATTTGATTCAAAAAGCTCTTTTTGAGCGTGTTTGACTTTCTTTTGATTCAATTAGGTCTGTTTGAATGTGTTTGACTTTGATTTGATTCAATTAGGTTTGTTTGAATGTGTTTGACTTTCATTTGATTCAATTGGCTTTGTTGGAATGTTTTTGACTTTCATATGATTCAATTAGCTTTGTAGAATGCATTTGACTTTCATTTGATTCAAATAGTTTAGTTTGAATGTGTTTGACTTTCATTGGATTCATTTGGAATTGTTCGAATGTTTTTTTACTTTCATTTGATTCAATAAGCTATGTAGAATGCATTTGACTTTCATTAGATTCCAATAGCTTTGTTTGAATGTGTTTGACTTTCATTTGATTTAATTAGGTTTTTTTAGATGTTTTTGACTTTCATTTGATTCATTTAGTTTTGTTTGAATGTGTTTGACTTTCATTTGATTTAATTAGCTTTGTAGATTGCATTTGACCTTCATTTGATTCAAAAAGCTCTTTTTGAATGTGTTTGACTTTCATTTGATTCAATTAGCTCTGTTTGAATGTGTTTGAATTTCATTTGATTCAATTAGACTTGTTTGAATGTGTTTTACATTCATTTGATTCAATTAGCTTTGTTTGGATGTGTTTGACTTTAATTTGATTCAATTAGCTTTATAGAATGCATTTGACTTTCAATTGATTCAAATAGTTTTGTTTGAATGTGTTTGACCTTTTATTGATTTAATTTGAATTTTTTAGATGTTTTTTACTTTCATTTGAGTCAATTAGATTTGTAGAATGCATTTGACTTTCATTTTATTCAAATAGCTTTGTCCGAATGTGTTTGACTTTCATTTGATTTAATTAGATTTTTTTAGATGTTTTTTACTTTCGTTTGATTCAATTAGCTTTGCTGAATGCATTTGACTTTCATTTGATTCAAAAAGCTCTGTTTGAATGTGTTTGACTTACATTTGATTCAATTAGCTTTGTTTGAATGTGTTTGACTTTCATTTGATTCAATTAGCTTTCTTAAATGCATTTGACCTTCATTTGATTCAAAAAGCTCTTTTTGAATTTGTTGGACTTTCATTTGATTCAATTGGCTTTGTAGAAAGCATTTGACTTTCAATAGCTTTGTTTGAATGCATTTGACTTTTATTTTATTTAAATAGCTTTGCTTGAATGTGTTTAACTTTCATTTGATTTAATTAGGGTTTTTTTAGATGTTTTTTACTTTCATTTGATTCAATTAGCTTTGTTGAATGCATTTGACTTTAATTTGATTCAAAAAGCTCTGTTTGAATGTGTTTGACTTACATTTGATCTAATCAACTTTGTTTGAATGTGTTTGACTTTCATTTGATTCAATTAGCTTTGTTTGAATGTGTTTGACTTTCATTTGATTTAATTAGGTTTGTTTGAATGTGTTTGACTTTTATTTGATTCAATTGGCTTTGTAGAAAGCATTTGACTTTCAATAGCTTTGTTTGAATGCATTTGACTTTTATTTGATTTAAATAGCTTTGCTTGAATGTGTTTGACTTTCATTTGATTTAATTAGGTTTTTTTAGATGTTTTTTTCTTTCATTTGATTCAATTAGCTTTGTTGAATGCATTTGACTTTCAATTGATTCAAAATGCTCTGTTTGAATGTGTTTGACTTACATTTGATCCAATTAGCTTTGTTTCAATGTGTTTGACTTTCATTTGATTCAATTAGCTTTGTAGATTGCATTTGACCTTCATTTGATTCAAAAAGCTCTTTTTGAATGTGTTCGACTTTCATTTGATTCAAATAGGTCTGTTTGAATGTGTTTGACTTTCATTTGATTCATTTGACCTTCATTTGATTCAAAAAGCTCTTTTTGAACGTGTTTGACTTTCATTTGATTCAATTAGGTCTGTTTGAATGTGTTTGACTTTGATTTGATTCAATTAGGTTTGTTTGAATGTGTTTGACTTTCATTTGATTCAATTGGCTTTGTTGGAATGTTTTTGACTTTCATTTGATTCAATTAGCTTTGTAGAATGCATTTGACTTTCATTTGATTCAAATAGTTTAGTTTGAATGTGTTTGACTTTCATTGGATTCATTTGGATTTGTTCGAATGTTTTTTACTTTCATTTGATTCAATAAGCTTTGTAGAATGCATTTGACTTTCATTAGATTTCATTAGCGTTGTTTGAATGTGTTTGACTTTCATTTGATTTAATTAGGTTTTTTTAGATGTTTTTGACTTTCATTTGATTCATTTAGTTTTGTTTGAATGTGTTTGACTTTCATTTGATTTAATTAGCTTTGTAGATTGCATTTGACCTTCATTTGATTCAAAAAGCTCTTTTTGACTGTGTTTGACTTTCATTTGATTCAATTAGCTCTGTTTGAATGTGTTTGAATTTCATTTGATTCAATTAGACTTGTTTGAATGTGTTTTACATTCATTTGATTCAATTAGCTTTGTTTGGATGTGTTTGACTTTAATTTGATTCAATTAGCTTTATAGAATGCATTTGACTTTCAATTGATTCAAATAGTTTTGTTTGAATGTGTTTGACCTTTTATTGATTTAATTTGAATTTTTTAGATGTTTTTTTACTTTCATTTGAGTCAATTAGATTTGTAGAATGCATTTGACTTTCATTTTATTCAAATAGCTTTGTCTGAATGTGTTTGACTTTCATTTGATTTAATTAGATTTTTTTAAATGTTTTTTACTTTCGTTTGATTCAATTAGCTTTGCTGAATGCATTTGACTTTCATTTGATTCAAAAAGCTCTGTTTGAATGTGTTTGACTTACATTTGATTCAATTAGCTTTGTTTGAATGAGTTTGACTTTCATTTGATTCAATTAGCTTTCTTAAATGCATTTGACCTTCATTTGATTCAAAAAGCTCTTTTTGAATTTGTTTGACTTTCATTTGATTCAATTGGCTTTGTAGAAAGCATTTGACTTTCAATAGCTTTGTTTGAATGCATTTGACTTTTATTTTATTTAAATAGCTTTGCTTGAATGTGTTTAACTTTCATTTGATTTAATTAGGTTTTTTTAGATGTTTTTACTTTCATTTGATTCAATTAGATTTGTAGAATGCATTTGAATTTCATTTGATTCAAATAGCTTTGTCTGAATGTGTTTGACTTTCATTTGATTTAATTAGATTTTTTTAGATGTTTTTTACTTTCGTTTGATTCAATTAGCTTTGTTGAATGCATTTGACTTTAATTTGATTCAAAAAAGCTCTGTTTGAATGTGTTTGACTTACATTTGATCTAATCAGCTTTGTTTGTATGTGTTTGACTTTCATTTGATTCAATTAGCTTTGTTTGAATGTGTTTGACTTTCATTTGATTTAATTAGGTTTATTTGAATGTGTTTGACTTTCATTTGATTCAATTGGCTTTGTAGAAAGCATTTGACTTTCAATAGCTTTGTTTGAATGCATTTGACTTTTATTTGATTTAAATAGCTTTGCTTGAATGTGTTTGACTTTCATTTGATTTAATTAGGTTTTTCAGATGTTTTTTACTTTCATTTGATTCAATTAGCTTTGTTGAATGCATTTGACTTTCAATTGATTCAAAATGCTCGGTTTGAATGTGTTTGACTTACATTTGATCCAATTAGCTTTGTTTCAATGTGTTTGACTTTCATTTGATTCAATTAGCTTTGTAGATTGCATTTGACCTTCATTTGATTCAAAAAGCTCTTTTTGAATGTGTTTGACTTTCATTTGATTCAATTAGGTCTGTTTGAATGTGTTTGACTTTCATTTGATTCATTTGACCTTCATTTGATTCAAAAAGCTCTTTTTGAATGTGTTTGACTTTCAATTGATTCAATTAGGTCTGTTTGAATGTGTTTGACTTTCATTTGATTCAATTAGGTTTGTTTGAATGTGTTTGACTTTCATTTGATTCAATTGGCTTTGTTGGAATCTTTTTGACTTTCATTTGATTCAATTAGCTTTGTAGAATGCATTTGACTTTCATTTGATTCAAATAGTTTAGTTTGAATGTGTTTGACTTTCATTGGATTCATTTGGCTTTGTTCGAATGTTTTTTACTTTCATTTGATTCAATAAGCTTTGTATAATGCATTTGACTTTCATTAGATTCCAATAGCTTTGTTTGAATGTGTTTGACTTTCATTTGATTTAATTAGGTTTTTTTAGATGTTTTTTACTTTCATTTGATTCATTTAGTTTTGTGATGTGAATCAAGAGGCTAATTCTTTTGAAGGGTCCAAGACACTTGTAGAAGGTCCAAATAGCTTCATTATGGGCTGCCCAAACAAGAAAATAAACAAGATAATAAACAAGGAAAGATCCAATAGCTTAAATTGGGAAGAAACAAGCACGAATTACAAAGAAGAAGAAATTGCGAAGTTCACTTCCGACGAGCACACATGCTGCCACGCGCCGACTCCTGGCCCACGCGCCGACTCCCTAGCTCCGCCTTGGACCCACCTTGACATTGGTCAGGCGCGTGCACCACCTTAGTGGCGCGTGCAAAGAGTTTCAGCGACAGAACGAAAAGCATGATTTTCTTTACTTAGTTTTTTCTAGAGTTGTTGCTTGCAAGTTTTTACCTTTCACTTGAAAGGGTTTTTCTTGGTTTAAGCAATTAGGAATCTTCTTAATTTCTGTTATTTTATTTTAAAATAATTTCTAAGTCAATTAGGAATTGTTTTAAGAAGTTTTAGGTTAATTAGAACTAATCTTATTACTAGTTTCCTAGTTCCATTAGAATTGGTTTTCCTATTCTATCTAGGATACTTTGGGATCAAGGCTAGGGTTTTTTCTAGTTTGAATAGACTTAGGAATAGTTAGTTTTAGTCTATAAATAAGGGATTTTTCGTGGCTTTGTACACAACAACAAAAACCAGAAAATTCATTACAAGTTTATTGTTTGTTTTGCTTAATTGCTTACAAATTCTTTTGCTAGTTTTCAATTCAAGGAGTTGTTTTGATAATTAGAACGTTCAATTCTTAGTTCTAGGAGTAGTCTAAGTTTTGTTCATCAAAGTACTTAGTTCCAGGAGTGGTCTAGGTAATTTGAGAGGCGTTGAATTCGTTCCAGGAGTGGTCGTTTTCAAAGTCATATCCGGTTTGTTATCTTTAAGTTGTTCGATTTTCTAACGAAATTCGAAGGGCTTGTGTTACTTGTGTGATTTTAGATTCTTTATTAAGTTAAGGGGTTTAAATCCACATCATTTTGTTTGAATGTGTTTGACTTTCATTTGATTTAATTAGCTTTGTAGATTGCATTTGACCTTCATTTGATTCAAAAAGCTCTTTTTGAATGTGTTTGACTTTCATTTGATTCAATTAGGTCTGTTTGAATGTGTTTGACTTTCATTTGATTTAATTAGATTTTTTTAGATGTTTTTGACTTTCGTTTGATTCAATTAGCTTTGTTGAATGCATTTGACTTTCATTTGATTCAAAAAGCTCTGTTTGAATGTGTTTGACTTACATTTGATTCAATTAGCTTTGTTTGAATGTGTTTGACTTTCATTTGATTCAATTAGCTTTCTTAAATGCATTTGACCTTCATTTGATTCAAAAAGCTCTTTTTGAATTTGTTTGACTTTCATTTGATTCAATTGGCTTTGTTCGAATGTTTTCGACTTTCATTTGATACAATTAGCTTTGATGAATGCATTTGACTTTCATTTGATTCAGAAAGCTCTGTTTGAATGTGTTTGACTCACATTTGATCCAATTAGCTTTGTTTCAATGTGTTTGACTTTCATTTGATTCAATTAGCTTTGTAGATTGCATTTGACCGTCATTTGATTCAAAAAGCTCTTTTTGAATGTGTTTGACTTTCATTTGATTCAATTAGGTCTGTTTGAATGTGTATGACTTTCATTTGATTCAATTAGGTTTGTTTGAATGTGTTTGACTTTCATTTGATTCAATTGGCTTTGTTCAAATGTTTTTTACTTTCATTTGATTCAATTAGATTTGTAGAATACATTTGACTTTCATTTGATTCAAATAGCTTTGTCTAAATGTGTTTGACTTTCATTTGATTTAATTAGAATTTTTTAGATGTTTTTGACTTTCATTTGATTCAATGAGCTTTGTTGAATGCATTTGACTTTCATTTGATTCAAAAAGCTGTGTTTGAATGTATTTGACTTACATTTGATTCTGTTAGGTTTGTTTGAATGTGTTTAACTTTCATTTGATTCAATTAGCTTTGTAGATTGCATTTGACTTTCATTTAACTCAAATAGCTTTGTTGAATGTGTTTGACTTTCATTTGATTCAAACAGCTTTGTCTGAATGTGTTTGACTTTCATTTGATTTAATTAGATTTTTTATATGTTTTTTACTTTCATTTGATTTAATTAGCTTTGTTGAATGCATTTGACTTTCATTTGATTCAAAAAGCTCTGTTTGAATGTGTTTGACTTACATTTGATTCAATTAGCTTTGTTTGGATGTGTTTGACTTTCATTTGATTCAATTAGCTCTGTTTGAATAACTTTGACTTTCATTTGATTCAATTAGGTTTGTTTGAATGTGTTTTACTTTCATTTGATTCAATTAGCTTTGTTTGAATGTGTTTGACTTTCATTTGATTCAATTAGCTTTGTTTGATTGTGTTTGACTTCATTTGATTCAATTAGCTTTATAGATTGCCTTTGACTTTCATTTGATTCAAATAGTTTTGTTTGAATGTGTTTGACCTTTTATTGATTTAATTTGAATTTTTTAGATGTTTTTACTTTCATTTGATTCAATTAGATTTGTAGAATGCATTTGAATTTCATTTGATTCAAATAGCTTTGTCAGAATGTGTTTGACTTTCATTTGATTTATTTAGATTTTTTTAGATGTTTTTGACTTTCGTTTGATTCAATTAGCTTTGTTGAATGCATTTGACTTTAATTTGATTCAAAAAGCTCTGTTTGAATGTGTTTGACTTACATTTGATCTAATCAGCTTTGTTTGAATGTGTTTGACTTTCATTTGATTCAATTAGCTTTGTTTGAATGTGTTTGACTTTCATTTGATTTAATTAGGTTTGTTTGAATGTGTTTGACTTTCATTTGATTCAATTGGCTTTGTAGAAAGCATTTGACTTTCAATAGCTTTGTTTGAATGCATTTGACTTTTATTTGATTTAAATAGCTTTGCTTGAATGTGTTTGACTTTCATTTGATTTAATTAGGTTTTTTTAGATGTTTTTTACTTTCATTTGATTCAATTAGCTTTGTTGAATGCATTTGACTTTCAATTGATTCAAAATGCCTTGTTTGAATGTGTTTGACTTACATTTGATCCAATTAGCTTTGTTTCAATGTGTTTGACTTTCATTTGATTCAATTAGCTTTGTAGATTGCATTTGACCGTCATTTGATTCAAAAAGCTCTTTTTGAATGTGTTTGACTTTCATTTGATTCAATTAGGTCTGTTTGAATGTGTTTGACTTTCATTTGATTCAATTAGGTTTTTTTGAATGTGTTTGACTTTCATTTGATTCAATTGGCTTTGTTGGAATGATTTTTACTTTCATTTGATTCAATTAGCTTTGTAGAATGCATTTGACTTTCATTTGATTCAAATAGTTTAGTTTGAATGTGTTTGACTATCATTGGATTCATTTGGCTTTGTTCGAATGTTTTTAACTTTCATTTGATTCTATAAGCTTTGTAGAATGCATTTGACTTTCATTAGATTCCAATAGCTTTGTTTGAATGTGTTTGACTTTCATTTAATTTAATTAGGTTTTTTTAGTTGTTTTTGACTTTCATTTGATTCATTTAGTTTTTTTGAATGTGTTTGACTTTCATTTGATTTAATTAGCTTTGTAGATTGCATTTGACTTCATTTGATTCAAAAAGCTCTTTTTGAATGTGTTTGACTTTCATTTGATTCAATTACCTCTGCTTGAATGTGTTAAACTTTCATTTGATTTAATTAGACTAGTTTGATTGTGTTTTACTTTCATTTGATTCAAATAGCTTTGTTTGGATGTGTTTGACTTTCATTTGATTTAATTAGCTTTATAAAATGCATTTGACTTTCACTTGATTCAAATAGTTTTGTTTGAATGTGTTTGACCTTTTATTGATTTAATTTGAATTTTTTAGATGTTTTTTAATTTCATTTGAGTCAATTAGATTTGTAGAATGCATTTGACTTTCATTTGATTCAAATAGCTTTGTCTGAATGTGTTTGACTTTCATTTGATTTAATTAGATTTTTTTAGATGTTTTTGACTTTCGTTTGATTTAATTAGCTTTGTTGAATGCATTTGACTTTCATTTGATTCAAAAAGCTCTGTTTGAATGTGTTTGACTTACATTTGATTCAATTAGCTTTGTTTAAATTTGTTTGACTTTTATTTGATTCAATTAGCTTTATAGATTGCCTTTGACTTTCATTTGATTCAAATAGTTTTGTTTGAATGTGTTTGACCTTTTATTGATTTAATTTGAATTTTTTAGATGTTTTTACTTTCATTTGATTCAATTAGATTTGTAGAATGCATTTGAATTTCATTTGATTCAAATAGCTTTGTCTGAATGTGTTTGACTTTCATTTGATTTAATTAGATTTTTTTAGATGTTTTTTACTTTCATTTGATTCAATTGGCTTTGTAGAATGCATTTGACTTTCATTTGATTCAAAAAGCTCTGTTTGAATGTGTTTGACTTACATTTGATTCAATTAGCTTTGTTTGAATGTGTTTGACTTTCATTTGATTCAATTAGCTTTCTTAAATGCATTTGACCTTCATTTGATTCAAAAAGCTCTTTTTGAATTTTTTTGACTTTCATTTGATTCAATTGGCTTTGTTCGAATGTTTTCGACTTTCATTTGATACAATTAGTTTTGATGAATGCATTTGACTTTCATTTGATTCAGAAAGCTCTGTTTGAATGTGTTTGACTCACATTTGATCCAATTAGCTTTGTTTCAATGTGTTTGAATTTCATTTGATTCAATTAGCTTTGTGGATTGCATTTGACCGTCATTTGATTCAAAAAGCTCTTTTTGAATGTGTTTGACTTTCATTTGATTCAATTAGGTCTGTTTGAATGTGTTTGACTTTCATTTGATTCAATTAGGTTTGTTTGAATGTGTTTGACTTTCATTTGATTCAATTGGCTTTGTTCAAATGTTTTTTACTTTCATTTGATTCAATTAGATTTGTAGAATACATTTGACTTTCATTTGATTCAAATAGCTTTGTCTAAATGTGTTTGACTTTCATTTGATTTAATTAGATTTTTTTAGATGTTTTTGACTTTCATTTGATTCAATGAGCTTTGTTGAATGCATTTGACTTTCATTTGATTCAAAAAGCTGTGTTTGAATGTATTTGACTTACATTTGATTCTGTTAGGTTTGTTTGAATGTGTTTAACTTTCATTTGATTCAATTAGCTTTGTAGATTGCTTTTGACTTTCATTTAACTCAAATAGCTTTGTTGAATGTGTTTGACTTTCATTTGATTCAAACAGCTTTGTCTGAATGTGTTTGACTTTCATTTGATTTAATTAGATTTTTTAGATGTTTTTTACTTTCATTTGATTCAATTAGCTTTGTTGAATGCATTTGACTTTCATTTGATTCAAAAAGCTCTGTTTGAATGTGTTTGACTTACATTTGATTCAATTAGCTTTGTTTGGATGTGTTTGACTTTCATTTGATTCAATTAGCTCTGTTTGAATAACTTTGACTTTCATTTGATTCAATTAGGTTTGTTTGAATGTGTTTTACTTTCATTTGATTCAATTAGCTTTGTTTGAATGTGTTTGACTTTCATTTGATTCAATTAGCTTTGTTTGAATGTGTTTGACTTTCATTTGATTCAATTAGCTTTATAGATTGCCTTTGACTTTCATTTGATTCAAATAGTTTTGTTTGAATGTGTTTGACCTTTTATTGATTTAATTTGAATTTTTTAGATGTTTTTACTTTCATTTGATTCAATTAGATTTGTAGAATGCATTTGAATTTCATTTGATTCAAATAGCTTTGTCTGAATGTGTTTGACTTTCATTTGATTTAATTAGATTTTTTTAGATGTTTTTGACTTTCGTTTGATTCAATTAGCTTTGTTGAATGCATTTGACTTTAATTTGATTCAAAAAGCTCTGTTGAATGTGTTTGACTTACATTTGATCTAATCAGCTTTGTTTGAATGTGTTTGACTTTCATTTGATTCAATTAGCTTTGTTTGAATGTGTTTGACTTTCATTTGATTTAATTAGGTTTGTTTGAATGTGTTTGACTTTCATTTGATTCAATTGGCTTTGTAGAAAGCATTTGACTTTCAATAGCTTTGTTTGAATGCATTTGACTTTTATTTGATTTAAATAGCTTTGCTTGAATGTGTTTGACTTTCATTTGATTTAATTAGGTTTTTTTAGATATTTTTTACTTTCATTTGATTCAATTAGCTTTGTTGAATACATTTGACTTTCAATTGATTCAAAATGCTCTGTTTGAATGTGTTTGACTTACATTTGATCCAATTAGCTTTGTTTCAATGTGTTTGACTTTCATTTGATTCAATTAGCTTTGTAGATTGCATTTGACCGTCATTTGATTCAAAAAGCTCTTTTTGAATGTGTTTGACTTTCATTTGATTCAATTAGGTCTGTTTGAATGTGTTTGACTTTCATTTGATTCAATTAGGTTTTTTTGAATGTGTTTGACTTTCATTTGATTCAATTGGCTTTGTTGGAATGTTTTTGACTTTCATTTGATTCAATTAGCTTTGTAGAATGCATTTGACTTTCTTTTGATTCAAATAGTTTAGTTTGAATGTGTTTGACTTTCATTGGATTCATTTGGCTTTGTTCGAATGTTTTTAACTTTCATTTGATTCTATAAGTTTTGTAGAATGCATTTGACTTTCATTAGATTCCAATAGCTTTGTTTGAATGTGTTTGACTTTCATTTAATTTAATTAGGTTTTTTTAGATGTATTTGACTTTCGTTTGATTCATTTAGTTTTTTTGAATGTGTTTGACTTTCATTTGATTTAATTAGCTTTGTAGATTGCATTTGACTTCATTTGATTCAAAAAGCTCTTTTTGAATGTGTTTGACTTTCATTTGATTCAATTACCTCTGTTTGAATGTGTTTGACTTTCATTTGATTTAATTAGACTTGTTTGATTGTGTTTTACTTTCATTTGATTCAAATAGCTTTGTTTGGATGTGTTTGACTTTCATTTGATTCAATTAGCTTTATAAAATGCATTTGACTTTCACTTGATTCAAATAGTTTTGTTTGAATGTGTTTGACCTTTTATTGATTTAATTTGAATTTTTTAGATGTTTTTTAATTTCATTTCAGTCAATTAGATTTGTAGAATGCATTTGACTTTCATTTGATTCAAATAGCTTTGTCTGAATGTGTTTGACTTTCATTTGATTTAATTAGATTTTTTTAGATGTTTTTGACTTTCGTTTGATTCAATTAGCTTTGTTGAATGCATTTGACTTTCATTTGATTCAAAAAGCTCTGTTTGAATGTATTTGACTTACATTTGATTCTGTTAGGTTTGTTTGAATGTGTTTAACTTTCATTTGATTCAATTAGCTTTGTAGATTGCATTTGACTTTCATTTAACTCAAATAGCTTTGTTGAATGTGTTTGACTTTCATTTGATTCAAAAAGCTCTGTTTGAATGTGTTTGACTTTCATTTGATTCAATTAGGTCTGTTTGAATGTGTTTGACTTTCATTTGATTCAATTAGGTTTGTTTGAATGTGTTTGACTTTCATTTGATTAAATTGGCTTTGTTCGAATGTTTTTTACTTTCATTTGATTCAATTAGATTTGTAGAATACATTTGACTTTCATTTGATTCAAATAGCTTTGTCTGAATGTGTTTGACTTTCATTTGATTTAATTAGATTTTTTTAGATGTTTTTTACTTTCGTTTGATTCAATTAGCTTTGTTGAATGCATTTGACTTTCATTTGATTCAAAAAGCTCTTTTTGAATGTGTTTGACTTACATTTGATTCAATTAGTTTTGTTTGAATGTGTTTGACTTTCATTTGATTCAATTAGCTTTCTGAAATGCATTTGACCTTCATTTGATTCAAAAAGCTCTTTTTGAATTTGTTTGACTTTTATTTGATTCAATTGACTTTCATTTGATTCAATTAGCTTTGATGAATGCATTTGACTTTCATTTGATTCAAAAAGCTCTGTTTGAATGTGTTTGACTCACATTTGATCCAATTAGCTTTGTTTCAATGTGCTTGACTTTCATTTGATTCAATTAGCTTTGTAGATTGCATTTGACCGTCATTTGATTCAAAAAGCTGTTTTTGAATGTGTTTGACTTTCATTTGATTCAATTAGGTCTGTTTGAATGTGTTTGACTTTCATTTGATTCAATTAGGTTTGTTTGAATGTGTTTGACTTTCATTTGATTAAATTGGCTTTGTTCGAATGTTTTTTACTTTCATTTGATTCAATTAGATTTGTAGAATACATTTGACTTTCATTTGATTCAAATAGCTTTGTCTGAATGTGTTTGACTTTCATTTGATTTAATTAGATTTTTTTAGATGTTTTTGACTTTCATTTGATTCAATGAGCTTTGTTGAATGCATTTGACTTTCATTTGATTCAAAAAGCTCTGTTTGAATGTATTTGACTTACATTTGATTCTGTTAGGTTTGTTTGAATGTGTTTAACTTTCATTTGATTCAATTAGCTTTGTAGATTGCATTTGACTTTCATTTAACTCAAATAGCTTTGTTGAATGTGTTTGACTTTCATTTGATTCAAACAGCTTTGTCTGAATGTGTTTGACTTTCATTTGATTTAATTAGATTTTTTAAGATGTTTTTTACTTTCATTTGATTCAATTAGCATTGTTGAATGCGTTTGACTTTCATTTGATTAAAAAAGCTCTGTTTTAATGTGTTTGAGTTTCATCTGATTCAATTAGCTTTGTAGATTGCATTTGACCTTCATTTGATTCAAAAAGCTCTTTTTGAATGTGTTTGACTTTCATTTGATTCAATTAGGTTTGTTTGAATGTGTTTTACTTTCATTTGATTCAATTAGCTTTGTTTGAATGTGTTTGACTTTCATTTGATTCAATTAGCTTTATTTGAATGTGTTTGACTTTCATTTGATTCAATTAGCTTTATAGATTGCCTTTGACTTTCATTTAAATCAAATAGTTTTGTTTGAATGTGTTTGACCTTTTATAGATTTAATTTGAATTTTTTAGATGTTTTTACTTTCATTTGATTCAATTAGATTTGTAGAATGCATTTGAATTTCATTTGATTCAAATAGCTTTGTCTGAATGTGTTTGACTTTCATTTGATTTAATTAGATTTTTTTAGATGTTTTTGACTTTCGTTTGATTCAATTAGCTTTGTTGAATGCATTTGACTTTAATTTGATTCAAAAAGCTCTGTTTGAATGTGTTTGACTTACATTTGATCTAATCAGCTTTGTTTGAATGTGTTTGACTTTCATTTGATTCAATTAGCTTTGTTTAAATATGTTTGACTTTCATTTGATTTAATTAGGTTTGTTTGAATGTGTTTGACTTTCATTTGATTCAATTGGCTTTGTAGAAAGCATTTGACTTTCAATAGCTTTGTTTGAATGCATTTGACTTTTATTTGATTTTAATAGCCTTGCTTGAATGTGTTTGACTTTCATTTGATTTAATTAGGTTTTTTTTTAGATGTTTTTTACTTTCACTTGATTCAATTAGCTTTGTTGAATGCATTTGACTTTCAATTGATTCAAAATGCTCTGTTTGAATGTGTTTGACTTACATTTGATCCAATTAGCTTTGTTTCAATGTGTTTGACTTTACTTGATTCAATTAGCTTTGTAGATTGCATTTGACCGTCATTTGATTCAAAAAGCTCTTTTGGAATGTGTTTGACTTTCATTTGATTCAATTAGGTTTGTTTGAATGTGTTTGACTTTCATTTGATTCAATTAGGTTTGTTTGAATGTGTTTGACTTTCATTTGATTCAATTGGCTTTGTTCGAATGTTTTTTACTTTCATTTGATTCAATTAGTTTACTTTTAATGTGTTTGACTTTCATTGGATTCATTTGGCTTTGTTCGAATGTTTTTACTTTCATTTGATTCAATAAGCTTTGTAGAATGCATTTGACTTTCATTACATTCCAATAGCTTTGTTTGAATGTGTTTGACTTTCATTTGATTTAATTAGGTTTTTTTAGATCTTTTTTACTTTCATTTGATTTAATTAGCTTTGTAGATTGCATTTGACCTTCATTTGATTCAAAAAGCTCTTTTTGAATGTATTTGACTTTCATTTGATTCAATTAGCTCTGTTTGAATGTGTTTGAATTTCATTTGATTCAATTAGACTTGTTTGAATATGTTTTACTTTCATTTGATTCAATTAGCTTTGTTTGGATGTGTTTGACTTTAATTTGATTTAATTAGCTTTATAGAATGCATTTGACTTTCACTTGATTCAAATAGTTTTGTTTGAATGTGTTTGACCTTTTATTGATTTAATTTGAATTTTTTAGATGTTTTTTACTTTCATTTGAGTCAATTAGATTTGTAGAATGCATTTGACTTTCATTTGATTCAAATAGCTTTGTCTGAATGTGTTTGACTTTCATTTGATTTAATTAGATTTTTTTAGATGTTTTTGACTTTCGTTTGATTCAATTAGCTTTGTTGAATGCATTTGACTTTCATTTGATTCAAAAAGCTCTGTTTGAATGTGTTTGACTTACATTTGATTCAATTAGCTTTGTTTGAATGTGTTTGACTTTCATTTGATTCAATTAGCTTTCTTAAATGCATTTGACCTTCATTTGATTCAAAAAACTCTTTTTAAATGTGTTTGACTTTCATTTGATTCAATTAGCGCTGTTTGAATGTGTTTGACTTTCATTTGATTCAATTAGCTTTGTTTGAATGTGTTTGACTTTCATTTGATTCAATTAGCTTTATAGAATGCCTTTGACTTTCTTTTGATTCAAATAGTTTTGTTTGAATGTGTTTGACCTTTAATTGATTTAATTTGAATTTTTTAGATGTTTTTACTTTCATTTGATTCAATTAGATTTGTAAAATGCATTTGAATTTCATTTGATTCAAATAGCTTTGTCTGAATGTGTTTGACTTTCATTTGATTTAATTAGATTTTTTTAGATGTTTTTTACTTTCGTTTGATTCAAAAAGCTTTGTTGAATGCATTTGACTTTCATTTTATTCAAAAAGCTCTGTTTGAATGTGTTTGACTTACATTTTATTTAATTAGCTTTGTTTGAATGTGTTTGACTTTCATTTGATTCAATTAGCTTTCTTAAATGCATTTGACCTTCATTTGATTCAAAAAGCTCTTTTTGAATTTGTTTGACTTTCATTTGATTCAATTGACTTCCATTTGATTCAATTAGCTTTGATGAATGCATTTGACTTTCATTTGATTCAAAAAGCTCTGTTTGAATGTGTTTGACTCACATTTGATCCAATTAGCTTTGTTTCAATGTGTTTGACTTTCATTTGATCAATTAGCTTTGTAGATTGCATTGGACCGTCATTTGATTCAAAAAGCACTTTTTGAATGTGTTTGACTTTCATTTGATTCAATTAGGTTTGTTTGAATGTGTTTGACTTTCATTTGATTCAATTTGGTTTGTTTGAATGTGTTTGACTTTCATTTGATTCAATTGGCTTTGTTCGAATGTTTTTTAGTTTCATTTGATTCAATTAGATTTGTAGAATACATTTGACTTTCATTTGATTCAAATAGCTTTGTCTGAATGTGTTTGACTTTCATTTGATTTAATTAGATTTTTTTAGATGTTTTTGACTTTCATTTGATTCAATAAGCTTTGTAGATTGCATTTGACTTTCATTTAACTCAAATAGCTTTGTTGAATGTGTTTGACTTTCATTTGATTCAAACAGCTTCGTCTGAATGTGTTTGACTTTCATTTGATTTAATAAGATTTTTTTAGATGTTTTTTACTTTCCTTTGATTCAATTAGCTTTGTTGAATGCATTTGACTTTCATTTGATTCAAAAAGCTTTGTTTGAATGTGTTTGACTTACATTTGATTCAATTAGCTTTGTTTGGATGTGTTTGACTTTCATTTGATTCAATTAGCTTTGTTTGAATATCTTTGACTTTTATTTGATTCAATTAGGTTTGTTTGAATGTGTTTTACTTTCATTTGATTCAATTAGCTTTGTTCGAATGTGTTTGACTTTCATTTGATTTAATTAGGTTTTTTTTAGATCTTTTTTACTTTCATTTGATTTAATTAGCTTTGTAGATTGCATTTGACCTTCATTTGATTCAAAAAGCTCTTTTTGAATGTATTTGACTTTCATTTGATTCAATTAGCTCTGTTTGAATGTGTTTGAATTTCATTTGATTCAATTAGACTTGTTTGAATATGTTTTACTTTCATTTGATTCAATTAGCTTTGTTTGGATGTGTATGACTTTAATTTGATTTAATTAGCTTTATAGAATGCATTTGACTTTCACTTGATTCAAATAGTTTTGTTTGAATGTGTTTGACCTTTTATTGATTTAATTTGAATTTTTTAGATGTTTTTTACTTTCATTTGAGTCAATTAGATTTGTAGAATGCATTTGACTTTCATTTGATTCAAATAGCTTTGTCTGAATGTGTTTGACTTTCATTTGATTTAATTAGATTTTTTTAGATGTTTTTGACTTTCGTTTGATTCAATTACCTTTGTTGAATTCATTTGACTTTCATTTTATTCAAAAAGCTCTGTTTGAATGTGTTTGACTTACATTTGATTTAATTAGCTTTGTTTGAATGTGTTTGACTTTCATTTGATTCAATTAGCTTTCTTAAATGCATTTGACCTTCATTTGATTCAAAAAGCTCTTTTTGAATTTGTTTGACTTTCATTTAATTCAATTGACTTCCATTTGATTCAATTAGCTTTGATGAATGCATTTGACTTTCATTTGATTCAAAAAGCTCTGTTTGAATGTGTTTGACTCACATTTGATCCAATTAGCTTTGTTTCAATGTGTTTGACTTTCATTTGATCAATTAGCTTTGTAGATTGCATTGGACCGTCATTTGATTCAAAAAGCACTTTTTGAATGTGTTTGACTTTCATTTGATTCAATTAGGTTTGTTTGAATGTGTTTGACTTTCATTTGATTCAATTTGGTTTGTTTGAATGTGTTTGACTTTCATTTGATTCAATTGGCTTTGTTCGAATGTTTTTTAGTTTCATTTGATTCAATTAGATTTGTAGAATACATTTGACTTTCATTTGATTCAAATAGCTTTGTCTGAATGTGTTTGACTTTCATTTGATTTAATTAGATTTTTTTAGATGTTTTTAACTTTCATTTGATTCATTAAGCTTTGTAGATTGCATTTGACTTTCATTTAACTCAAATAGCTTTGTTGAATGTGTTTGACTTTCATTTGATTCAAACAGCTTCGTCTGAATGTGTTTGACTTTCATTTGATTTAATTAGATTTTTTTAGATGTTTTTTACTTTCCTTTGATTCAATTAGCTTTGTTGAATGCATTTGACTTTCATTTGATTCAAAAAGCTCTGTTTGAATGTGTTTGACTTACATTTGATTCAATTAGCTTTGTTTGGATGTGTTTGACTTTCATTTGATTCAATTAGCTTTGTTTGAATATCTTTGACTTTTATTTGATTCAATTAGGTTTGTTTGAATGTGTTTTACTTTCATTTGATTCAATTAGCTTTGTTCGAATGTGTTTGACTTTCATTTGATTCAATTAGCTTTGTTTGAATGTGTTTGACTTTCATTTTATTCAATTAGCTTTATAGATTGCCTTTGACTTTCATTTGATTCAAATAGTTTTGTTTGAATGTGTTTGACCTTTTATTGATTTAATTTGAATTTTTAAGATGTTTTTCCTTTCATTTGATTCAATTAGATTTGTAGAATGCATTTGAATTTCATTTGATTCAAATAGCTTTGTCTGAATGTGTTTGACTTTCATTTGATTTAATTAGATTTTTTTAGATGTTTTTGACTTTCGTTTGATTCAATTAGCTTTGTTGAATGCATTTGACTTTCATTTGATTCAAAAAGCTCTGTTTGAATGTGTTTGACTTACATTTGATTCAATTAGCTTTGTTTGAATGTGTTTGACTTTCATTTGATTCAATTAGCTTTCTTAAATGCATTTGACCTTCATTTGATTCAAAAAGCTCTTTTTGAATTTGTTTGACTTTCATTTGATTCAATTGGCTTTGTTCGAATGTTTTTGACTTTCATTTGATTCAATTAGCTTTGATGAATGCATTTGACTTTCATTTGATTCAAAAAGCTCTGTTTGAATGTGTTTGACTCACATTTGATCCAATTAGCTTTGTTTCAATGTGTTTGACTTTTATTTGATTCAATTAGCTTTGTAGATTGCATTTGACCGTCATTTGATTCAAAAAGCTCTTTTTGAATGTGTTTGACTTTCATTTGATTCAATTAGGTCTGTATAAATGTGTTTGACTTTCATTTGTATCAATTAGGTATGTTTGAATGTGTTTGACTTTCATTTGATTCAATTGGCTTTGTTCGAATGTTTTTTTACTTTCATTTGATTCAATTAGATTTGTAGAATACATTTGACTTTTATTTGATTCAAATAGCTTTGTCTGAATGTGTTTGACTTTCATTTGATTTAATTAGATTTTTTTAGATGTTTTTGACTTTCATTTGATTCAATGAGCTTTGTTGAATGCATTTGACTTTCATTTGATTCAAAAAGCTCTGTTTGAATGTATTTGACTTACATTTGATTCTGTTAGGTTTGTTTGAATGTGGTTAACTTTCATTTGATTCAATTAGCCTTGTAGATTGCATTTGACTTTCATTTAACTCAAATAGCTTTGTTGAATGTGTTTGACTTTCATTTGATTCAAACAGCTTTGTCTGAATGTGTTTGACTTTCATTTGATTTAATTAGATTTTTTTAGATGTTTTTTTACTTTCATTTGATTCAATTAGCTTTGTTGAATGCATTTGACTTTCATTTGATTCAAATAGCTCTGTTTGAATGTGTTTGACTTACATTTGATTCAATTAGCTTTGTTTGGATGTGTTTGACTTTCATTTGATTCAATTAGCTCTGTTTGAATATCTTTGACTTTCATTTCATTCAATTAGGTTTATTTGAATGAGTTTTACTTTCATTTGATTCAATTAGCTTTGTTTGAATGTGTTTGACTTTCATTTGATTCAATTAGCTTTGTTTGAATGTGTTTGACTTTCATTTGATTCAATTAGCTTTATAGATTGCCTCTGACTTTCATTTGATTCAAATAGTTTTGTTTGAATGTGTTTGACCTTTAATTGATTTAATTTGAATTTTTTAGATGTTTTTACTTTCATTTGATTCAATTAGATTTGTAGAATGCATTTAAATTTCATTTGATTCAAATAGCTTTGTCTAAATGTGTTTGGCTTTCATTTGATTTAATTAGATTTTTTTAGATGTTTTTGACTTTCGTTTGATTCAATTAGCTTTGTTGAATGCATTTGACTTTAATTTGATTCAAAAAGCTCTGTTTAAATCTGTTTGACTTTCATTTGATTCAATTAGCTTTGTTTGAATGTGTTTGACTTTCATTTGATTAAATTAGGTTTGTTTGAATGTGTTTGACTTTCATTTGATTCAATTAGCTTTGTAGAAAGCATTTGACTTTCAATAGCTTTGTTTGAATGCATTTGACTTTTATTTGATTTAAATAGCTTTGCTTGAATGTGTTTGACTTTCATTTGATTTAATTAGGTTTTTTTAGATGTTTTTTACTTTCATTTGATTAGATTAGCTTTGTTGAATGCATTTGACTTTCAATTGATTCAAAATGCTCTGTTTGAATGTGTTTGACTTACATTTGATCCAATTAGCTTTGTTTCAATGTGTTTGACTTTTATTTGATTCAATTAGCTTTGTAGATTGCATTTGACCGTCATTTGATTCAAAAAGCTCTTTTTGAATGTGTTTGACTTTCATTTGATTCAGTTAGGTCTGTTTGAATGTGTTTGACTTTCATTTGATTCAATTAGGTTTGTTTGAATGTGTTTGACTTTCATTTGATTCAATTGGCTTTGTTGGAATGTTTTTGACTTACATTTGATTCAATTAGCTTTGTAGAATGCATTTGACTTTCATTTGATTCAAATAGTTTAGTTTGAATGTGTTTGACTTTCATTGGATTCATTTAGTTTTGTTCGAATGTTTTTTACTTTCATTTGAGTTAATTAGATTTGTAGAATGCATTTGACTTTCATTTGATTCAAATAGCTTTGTCTGAATGTGTTTGACTTTCATTTGATTTAATTAGATTTTTTTAGATGCATTTGACTTTCATTTGATTCAAAAAGCTCTGTTTGAATGTGTTTGACTTACAGTTGATTCAATTAGCTTTGTTTGAATGTGTTTGACTTTCATTTGATTCAATTAGCTTTCTTAAATGCATTTGACCTTCATTTGATTCAAAAAGCTCTTTTTGAATTTGTTTGACTTTCATTTGATTCAATTGGCTTTGTTCGAATGTTTTTGACTTTCATTTGATTCAATTAGCTTTGTTGAATGCATTTGACTTTCATTTGATTCAAAAAGCTCTGTTTGAATGTGTTTTGACTCACATTTGATCCAATTAGCTTTGTTTCAATGTGTTTGACTTTATTTGATTCAATTAGCTTTGTAGATTGCATTTGACCGTCATTTGATTCAAAAAGCTCTTTTTGAATGTGTTTGACTTTCATTTGATTCAATTAGGTCTGTTTGAATGTGTTTGACTTTCATTTGTATCAATTAGGTTTGTTTGAATGTGTTTGACTTTCATTTGATTCAATTGGCTTTGTTCGAATGTTTTTTACTTTTATTTGATTCAATTAGATTTGTAGAATACATTTGACTTTCATTTGATTCAAATAGCTTTGTCTGAATGTGTTTGACTTTCATTTGATTTAATTAGATTTTTTAGATGTTTTTGACTTTCATTTGATTCAATGAGCTTTGTTGAATGCATTTGACTTTCATTTGATTCAAAAAGCTCTGTTTGAATGTATTTGACTTACATTTGATTATGTTAGGTTTGTTTGAATGTGGTTAACTTTCATTTGATTCAATTAGCCTTGTAGATTGCATTTGACTTCCATTTAACTCAAATAGCTTTGTTGAATGTGTTTGACTTTCATTTGATTCAAACATCTTTGTCTGAATGTGTTTGACTTTCATTTGATTTAATTAGATTTATTTAGATGTTTTTTACTTTCATTTGATTCAATTAGCTTTGTTGAATGCATTTTACTTTCATTTGATTCAAAAAGCTCTATTTGAATGTGTTTGACTTACATTTGATCAATTAGCTTTGTTTGGATGTGTTTGACTTTCATTTGATTCAATTAGCTCTGTTTGAATATCTTTGACTTTCATTTGATTCAATTAGGTTTGTTTGAATGTGTTTTACTTTCATTTGATTCAATTAGCTTTGTTTGAATGTGTTTGACTTTCATTTGATTCAATTAGCTTTGTTTGAATGTGTTTGACCTTTTATTGATTTAATTTGAATTTTTTTAGATGTTTTTTACTTTCATTTGATTCAATTAGATTTGTAGAATGCATTTGAATTTCATTTGATTCAAATAGCTTTGTCTGAATGTGTTTGACTTTCATTTGATTTAATTAGGTTTTTTTAGATGTTTTTTACTTTCATTTGATTCAATTAGCTTTGTTGAATGCATTTGACTTTCAATTGATTCAAAAATGCTCTGTTTGAATGTGTTTGACTTACATTTGATCCATTAGCTTTGTTTCAATGTGTTCGACTTTCATTTGATTTAATTAGCTTGTAGATTGCATTTGACCTTCAATTGATTCAAAAAGCTCTTTTTGAATGTGTTTGACTTTCATTTGATTCAATTAGGTCTGTTTGAATGTGTTTGACTTTCATTTGATTCAATTAGGTTTGTTTGAATGTGTTTGACTTTCATTTGATTCAATTGGCTTTGTTGGAATGTTTTTGACTTTCATTTGATTCAATTAGCTTTGTAGAAAGCATTTGACTTTCATTTGATTCAAATAGTTTAGTTTGAATGTGTTTGACTTTCATTGGATTCATTTGGCTTTGTTCGAATGTTTTTTACTTTCATTTGATTCAATAAGCTTTGTAGAATGCATTTGACTTTCATTAGATTCCAATAGCTTTGTTTGAATGTGTTTGACTTTCATTTGATTTAATTAGGTTTTTTTAGATGTTTTTGACTTTCATTTGATTCATTTAGTTTTGTTTGAATGTGTTTGACTTTCATTTGATTCAATTAGCTCTGTTTGAATGTGTTTTGAATTTCATTTTGATTCAATTAGACTTGTTTGATTGTGTTTTTACTTTCATTTGATTCAATTTAGCTTTGTTTGGATGTGTTTGACTTTAATTTGATTCAATTAGCTTTATAGAATGCATTTGACTTTCACTTGATTCAAATAGTTTTGTTTGAATGTGTTTGACCTTTTATTGATTTTAATTTGAATTTTTTTAGATTCATTTGAGTCAATTAGATTTGTAGAATGCATTTGACTTTCATTTGATTCAAATAGCTTTGTCTGAATGTGTTTTGACTTTCATTTGATTTAATTAGATTTTTTTAGATGTTTTTGACTTTCGTTTGATTCAATTAGCTTTGTTGAATGCATTTGACTTTCATTTGATTCAAAAAGCTCTGTTTGAATGTGTTGACTTACATTTGATTCAATTAGCTTTGTTTGAATGTGTTTGACTTTCATTTGATTCAATTAGCTTTCTTAAATGCATTTGACCTTCATTTGATTCAAAAAACTCTTTTTAAATGTGTTTGACTTTCATTTGATTCAATTAGCGCTGTTTGAATGTGTTTGACTTTCATTTGATTCAATTAGCTTTGTTTGAATGTGTTTGACTTTCATTTGATTCAATTAGCTTTAATAGAATGCTTTGACTTTCATTTGATTTCAAATAGTTTTGTTTGAATGTGTTTGACCTTTAATTGATTTAATTTGAATTTTTTTAGATGTTTTTACTTTTCATTTGATTCAATTAGATTTGTAAAAATGCATTTGAATTTCATATTTGATTCAAATAGCTTTGTCTGAATGTGTTTGACTTTCATTTGATTTAATTAGATTTTTTTAGATGTTTTTTACTTTCGTTTGATTCAATTAGGCTTTGTTGAATGCATTTGACTTTAATTTGATTCAAAAAAGCTCTGTTTGAATGTGTTTGACTTTCATTCGATTCAATTAGCTTTGTTTGAATGTGTTTGACTTTCATTTGATTTAATTAGCTTTGTTTGAATGTGTTTGATTTTCATTTGATTCAATTAGCTTTGTTTGAATGTGTTTGACTTTCATTTGATTCAATTGGCTTTGTAGAAAGCATTTGACTTTCAATAGCTTTGTTTGAATGCATTTGACTTTTATTTGATTTAAATAGCTTTGCTTGAATGTGTTGACTTTCATTTGATTTAATTAGGTTTTTTTAGATGTTTTTTACTTTCATTTGATTAGATTAGCTTTGTAGATTGCATTTGACCTTCATTTGATTCAAAAAGCTCTTTTTGAAATGTGTTTGACTTTCATTTGATTCAATTAGGTCTGTTTTGAATGTGTTTGACTTTCATTTGATTCAAATTAGCTTTGTAGATTGCATTTGTCCGTCATTTGATTCAAAAAGCTCTTTTTGAATGTGTTTGACTTTCATTTGATTCAATTAGGTCCTGTTTGAATGTGTTTGACTTTCATTTGATTCAATTAGCTTTATAGATTGCCTTTGACTTTCATTTGATTCAAATAGTTTTGTTTGAATGTGTTTGACCTTTAATTGATTTAATTTGAATTTTTTAGATGTTGTTACTTTCATTTGATTCAATTAGATTTGTAAAATGCATTTGAATTTCATTTGATTCAAATAGCTTTGTCTGAATGTGTTTGACTTTCATTTGATTTAATTAGATTTTTTTAGATGTTTTTTACTTTCGTTTGATTCAATTAGCTTTGTTGAATGCATTTGACTTTAATTTGATTCAAAAAGCTCTGTTTGAATGTGTTTGACTTTCATTTGATTCAATTAGCTTTGTTTGAATGTGTTTGACTTTCATTTGATTTAATTAGGTTTGTTTGAATGTGTTTGACTTTCATTTGATTCAATTAGCTTTGTAGAAAGCATTTGACTTTCAATAGCTTTGTTTGAATGCATTTGACTTTTATTTGATTTAAATAGCTTTGCTTGAATGTGTTTGACTTTCATTTGATTTAATTAGGTTTTTTTTAGAATGTTTTTTACTTTCATTTGAATTAGATTAGCTTTGTAGATTGCATTTGACCTTCATTTGATTCAAAAAGCTCTTTTTGAATGTGTTTGACTTTCATTTGATTCAATTAGGTTTGTTTGAATGTGTTTGACTTTCATTTAATTCAATTAGCTTTGTAGATTGTTTGTGTCATTTGATTCAAAAGCTTTTTTGAATGCGTTTGACTTTCATTTGATTCAATTAGGTCTGTTTGAATGTGTTTGACTTTCATTTGATTCAATTAGGTTTGTTTGAATGTGTTTGACTTTCATTTGATTCAATTTTTTTGTTCGAATGTTTTTTACTTTTATTTGATTCAATTAGATTTGTAGAATACATTTGACTTTCATTTGATTCAAATAGCTTTGTCTGAATGTGTTTGACTTTCATTTGATTTAATTAGATTTTTTTAGATGTTTTTGACTTTCATTTGATTCAATGAGCTTTGTTGAAAGCATTTGACTTTCATTTGATTCAAAAAGCTCTGTTTGAATGTATTTGACTTACATTTGATTATGTTAGGTTTGTTTGAATGTGGTTAACTTTCATTTGATTCAATTAGCTTGCATTTGACTTTCATTTGTTGAATGTGTTTGACTTTCATTTGATTCAAAGCTTTGTCTGAATGTGTTTGACTTTCATTTGATTTGATTTATTCTTTCATTTGATTCAATTAGCTTTGTTGAATGCATTTGACTTTCATTTGATTCAAAAAGCTCTGTTTGAATGTGTTTTGACTTACATTTGATCCAATTAGCTTTGTTTCAATGTGTTTGACTTTCATTTGATTCAATTAGCTTTGTAGATTGCATTTGACCGTCATTTGATTCAAAAAGCTCTTTTTGAATGTGTTTGACTTTCATTTGATTCAATTAGGTCTGTTTGAATGTGTTTGACTTTCATTTGTATCAATTAGGTTTGTTTGAATGTGTTTGACTTTCATTTGATTCAATTGGCTTTGTTCGAATGTTTTTTACTTTTATTTGATTCAATTAGATTTGTAGAATACATTTGACTTTCATTTGATTCAAATAGCTTTGTCTGAATGTGTTTGACTTTCATTTGATTTAATTAGATTTTTTAGATGTTTTTGACTTTCATTTGATTCAATGAGCTTTGTTGAATGCATTTGACTTTCATTTGATTCAAAAAGCTCTGTTTGAATGTATTTGACTTACATTTGATTATGTTGGTTTGTTTGAATGTGGTTAACTTTCATTTGATTCAATTAGCCTTGTAGATTGCATTTGACTTCCATTTAACTCAAATAGCTTTGTTGAATGTGTTTGACTTTCATTTGATTCAAACATCTTTGTCTGAATGTGTTTGACTTTCATTTGATTTAATTAGATTTATTTAGATGTTTTTTACTTTCATTTGATTCAATTAGCTTTGTTGAATGCATTTTACTTTCATTTGATTCAAAAAGCTCTATTTGAATGTGTTTGACTTACATTTGATCAATTAGCTTTGTTTGGATGTGTTTGACTTTCATTTGATTCAATTAACTTTGTTTGAATATCTTTGACTTTCATTTGATTCAATTAGGTTTGTTTGAATCTTTCATTTGATTCAATTTTTGTTTGAATGTGTTTGACTTTCATTTGATTCAATTAGCTTTGTTTGAATGTGTTTGACTTTCATTTGATTCAATTAGCTTTATAGATTGCTTTGACTTTCATTTGATTCAAATAGTTTTGTTTGAATGTGTTTGACCTTTTATTGATTTAATTTGAATTTTTTAGATGTTTTTACTTTCATTTGATTCAATTAGATTTGTAGAATGCATTTGAATTTCATTTGATTCAAATAGCTTTGTCTGAATGTGTTTGACTTTCATTTGATTTAATTAGGTTTTTTAGATGTTTTTTACTTTCATTTGATTCAATTAGCTTTGTTGAATGCATTTGACTTTCAATTGATTCAAAATGCTCTGTTTGAATGTGTTTGACTTACATTTGATCCAATTAGCTTTGTTTCAATGTGTTTGACTTTCATTTGATTTAATTAGCTTTGTAGATTGCATTTGACCTTCAATTGATTCAAAAAGCTCTTTTTGAATGTGTTTGACTTTCATTTGATTCAATTAGGTCTGTTTGAATGTGTTGACTTTCATTTGATTCAATTAGGTTTGTTTGAATGTGTTTGACTTTCATTTGATTCAATTGGCTTTGTTGGAATGTTTTTGACTTTCATTTGATTCAATTAGCTTTGTAGAAAGCATTTGACTTTCATTTGATTCAAATAGTTTAGTTTGAATGTGTTTGACTTTCATTGGATTCATTTGGCTTTGTTCGAATGTTTTTTACTTTCATTTGATTCAATAAGCTTTGTAGAATGCATTTGACTTTCATTAGATTCCAAAGCTTTGTTTGAATGTGTTTGACTTTCATTTGATTTAATTAGGTTTTTTTAGATGTTTTTGACTTTCATTTGATTCATTTAGTTTTGTTTGAATGTGTTTGACTTTCATTTGATTCAATTAGCTCTGTTTGAATGTTTGAATTTCATTTGATTCAATTAGACTTGTTTGATTGTGTTTTACTTTCATTTGATTCAATTAGCTTTGTTTGGATGTGTTTGACTTTAATTTGATTCAATTAGCTTTATAGAATGCATTTGACTTTCACTTTGATTCAAATAGTTTTGTTTGAATGTGTTTGACCTTTTATTGATTTAATTTGAATTTTTTTAGATTCATTTGAGTCAATTAGATTTGTAGAATGCATTTGACTTTCATTTGATTCAAATAGCTTTGTCTGAATGTGTTTGACTTTCATTTGATTTAATTAGATTTTTTTAGATGTTTTTGACTTTCGTTTGATTCAATTAGCTTTGTTGAATGCATTTGACTTTCATTTGATTCAAAAAGCTCTGTTTGAATGTGTTTGACTTACATTTGATTCAATTAGCTTTGTTTGAATGTGTTTGACTTTCATTTGATTCTTAGCTTTGCATTTGACTTCATTTGATTCTTTTTAAATGTGTTTGACTTTCATTTGATTCAATTAGTGTTTGAATGTGTTTGACTTTCATTTGATTCAATTAGCTTTGTTTGAATGTGTTTGACTTTCATTTGATTCAATTAGCTTTATAGAATGCCTTTGACTTTCATTTGATTCAAATAGTTTTGTTTGAATGTGTTTGACCTTTAATTGATTTAATTTGAATTTTTAGATGTTTTTACTTTCATTTGATTCAATTAGATTTGTAAAATGCATTTGAATTTCATTTGATTCAAATAGCTTTGTCTGAATGTGTTTGACTTTCATTTGATTTAATTAGATTTTTTTAGATGTTTTTTACTTTCGTTTGATTCAATTAGCTTTGTTGAATGCATTTGACTTTAATTTGATTCAAAAAGCTCTGTTTGAATGTGTTTGACTTTCATTGATTCAATTAGCTTTGTTTGAATGTGTTTGACTTTCATTTGATTTAATTAGCTTTGTTTGAATGTGTTTGATTTCATTTGATTCAATTAGCTTTGTTTGAATGTGTTTGACTTTCATTTGATTCAATTGGCTTTGTAGAAAGCATTTGACTTTCAATAGCTTTGTTTGAATGCATTTGACTTTTATTTGATTTAAATAGCTTTGCTTGAATGTGTTTGACTTTCATTTGATTTAATTAGGTTTTTTTAGATGTTTTTTACTTTCATTTGATTAGATTAGCTTTGTAGATTGCATTTGACCTTCATTTGATTCAAAAAGCTCTTTTGAATGTGTTTGACTTTTCATTTGATTCAATTACATTTGATTTTAGCCGTCATTTGATTCAAAAAGCTCTTTTTGAATGTGTTTGACTTTCATTTGATTCAATTAGGTCTGTTTGAATGTGTTTGACTTTCATTTGATTCAATTAGCTTTATAGATTGCTTTTGACTTTCATTTGATTCAAATAGTTTTGTTTGAATGTGTTTGACCTTTAATTGATTTAATTTGAATTTTTTAGATGTTGTTACTTTCATTTGATTCAATTAGATTTGTAAAATGCATTTGAATTTTCATTTGATTCAAATAGCTTTGTCTGAATGTGTTTGACTTTCATTTGATTTAATTAGATTTTTTTAGATGTTTTTTCTTTCGTTTGATTCAATTAGCTTTGTTGAATGCATTTGACTTTAATTTGATTCAAAAAGCTCTGTTTGAATGTGTTTGACTTTCATTTGATTCAATTAGCTTTCATTTGATTTAATTAGGTTTGTTTGAATGTGTTTGACTTTCATTTGATTCAATTTTTTGTAGAAAGCATTTGACTTTCAATAGCTTTGTTTGAATGCATTTGACTTTTATTTGATTTAAATAGCTTTGCTTGAATGTGTTTGACTTTCATTTGATTTAATTAGGTTTTTTTGATGTTTTTTACTTTCATTTGATTAGATTAGCTTTGTAGATTGCATTTGACTTCATTTGATTCAAAAAGCTTTTTTGAATGTGTTTGACTTTCATTTGATTCAATTAGGTCTGTTTGAATGTGTTTGACTTTCATTTAATTCAATTAGCTTTGTAGATTGCATTTGTCCGTCATTTGATTCAAAAATTCTTTTTGAATGCGTTTGACTTTCATTTGATTCAATTAGGTTGTTTGAATGTGTTTGACTTTCATTTGATTCAATTAGGTTTGTTTGAATGTGTTTGACTTTCATTTGATTCAATTGGCTTTGTTTGGAATGTTTTTGACTTACATTTGATTCAATTAGCTTTGGAGAATGCATTTGACTTTCATTTGATTCAATAGTTTAGTTTGAATGTGTTTGACTTTCATTGGATTCATTTAGTTTTGTTCGAATGTTTTTTACTTTCATTTGAGTTAATTAGATTTGTAGAATGCATTTGACTTTCATTTGATTCAAATAGCTTTGTCTGAATGTGTTTGACTTTCATTTGATTTAATTAGATTTTTTTAGATGCATTTGACTTTCATTTGATTCAAAAAGCTCTGTTTGAATGTGTTAGACTTACAGTTGATTCAATTAGCTTTGTTTGAATGTGTTTGACTTTCATTTGATTCAATTAGCTTTCTTAAATGCATTTGACCTTCATTTGATTCAAAAAGCTCTTTTTTGAAATTTTTGACTTTCATTTAATTCAATTGGCTTTGTTCGAATGTTTTTGACTTTCATTTGATTCAATAGCTTTGTTGAATGCATTTGACTTTCATTTGATTCAAAAAGCTCTGTTTGAATGTGTTTTGACTCACATTTGATCCAATTAGCTTTGTTTCAATGTGTTTGACTTTCATTTGATTCAATTAGCTTTGTAGATTGCATTTGTCCGTCATTTGATTCAAAAAGCTCTTTTTGAATGTGTTTGACTTTCATTTGATTCAATTAGGTCTGTTTGAATGTGTTTGACTTTCATTTGTATCAATTAGGTTTGTTTGAATGTGTTTGACTTTCATTTGATTCAATTGGCTTTGTTCGAATGTTTTTTACTTTTATTTGATTCAATTAGATTTGTAGAATACATTTGACTTTCATTTGATTCAAATAGCTTTGTCTGAATGTGTTTGACTTTCATTTGATTTAATTAGATTTTTTTAGATGTTTTTGACTTTCATTTGATTCAATGAGCTTTGTTGAATGCATTTGACTTTCATTTGATTCAAAAAGCTCTGTTTGAATGTATTTGACTTACATTTGATTATGTTAGGTTTGTTTGAATGTGGTTAACTTTCATTTGATTCAATTAGCTTGTAGATTGCATTTGACTTCATTTAACTCAAATAGCTTTGTTGAATGTGTTTGACTTTCATTTGATTCAAACAGCTTTGTCTGAATGTGTTTGACTTTCATTTGATTTAATTAGATTTATTTAGATGTTTTTTTACTTTCATTTGATTCAATTAGCTTTGTTGAATGCATTTGACTTTCATTTGATTCAAAAAGCTCTGTTTGAATTTGTTTGACATACATTTGATTCAATTAGGTTTTGTTTGAATGTGTTTTACTTTCATTTGATTCAATTAGCTTTGTTTGAATGTGTTTGACTTTCATTTGATTCAATTAGCTTTGTTTGAATGTGTTTTGACTTTCATTTGATTCAAATAGTTTTGTTTGAATGTGTTTTGACCTTTTATTGATTTAATTTGAATTTTTTAGATGTTTTTACTTTCATTTGATTCAATTAGATTTGTAGAATGCATTTAATTTCATTTGATTCAAATGGCTTTGTCTGAATGTGTTTGACTTTCATTTGATTTAATTAGGTTTTTTAGATGTTTTTTACTTTCATTTGATTAATTAGCTTTGTTGAATGCATTTGACTTTCATTGATTCAAAATGCTCTGTTTGAATGTGTTTGACTTACATTTGATCCAATTAGCTTTGTTTCAATGTGTTTGACTTTCATTTGATTTAATTGCTTTGTAGATTGCATTTGATTCATTTGATCCAAAAGCTCTTTTTGAATGTGTTTGACTTTCATTTGATTCAATTCTGTTTGAATGTGTTTGACTTTCATTTGATTCAATTTTTGTTTGATGTGTTTGACTTTCATTTGATTCAATTGGCTTTGTTGGAATGTTTTTGACTTTCATTTGATTCAATTAGCTTTGTAGAATGCATTTGACTTTCATTTGATTCAAATAGTTTTGTTTGAATGTGTTTGACTTTCATTGATTTAATTTGAATTTTTTTTAGATTCATTTGAGTCAATTAGATTTGTAGAATGCATTTGACTTTCATTTGATTCAAAATAGCTTTGTCTGAATGTATTTGACTTTCATTTGATTTAATTAGATTTTTTTAGATGTTTTTGACTTTCGTTTATTCAATTAGCTTTGTTGAATGCATTTGACTTTCATTTGATTCAAAAAGCTCTGTTTGAATGTGTTTGACTTACATTTGATTCAATTAGCTTTGTTTGAATGTGTTTGACTTTCATTTGATTCAATTAGCTTTCTTAAATGCATTTGACCTTCATTTGATTCAAAAAACTCTTTTTGAATGTGTTTGACTTTCATTTGATTCAATTAGCTGTTTGAATGTGTTTGACTTTCATTTGATTCAATTAGCTTTGTTTGAATGTGTTTGACTTTCATTTGATTCAATTAGCTTTATAGATTGCCTTTGACTTTCATTTGATTCAAATAGTTTTGTTTGAATGTGTTTGACCTTTAATTGATTTAATTTGAATTTTTTAGATTTTTTACTTTCATTTGATTCAATTAGATTTGTAAAATGCATTTGAATTTCATTTGATTCAAATAGCTTTGTCTGAATGTGTTTGACTTTATTTGATTTAATTAGATTTTTTAAGATGTTTTTTACTTTCGTTTGATTCAATTAGCTTTGTTGAATGCATTTGACTTTAATTTGATTCAAAAAGCTCTGTTTGAATGTGTTTGACTTTCATTTGATTCAATTAGCTTTGTTTGAATGTGTTTGACTTTCATTTGATTTAATTAGGTTTGTTTAAATGTGTTTGACTTTCATTTGATTCAATTGGCTTTGTAGAAAGCATTTGACTTTCAATAGCTTTGTTTGAATGCATTTGATTTTTATTTGATTTAAATAGCTTTTGCTTGAATGTGTTTGACTTTCATTTGATTTAATTAGGTTTTTTAGATGTTTTTACTTTATTTGATTAGATTAGCTTTGTAGATTTCATTTGACTTCATTTGATTCAAAAAGCTCTTTTTGAATGTGTTTGACTTTCATTTGATTCAATTAGGTCTGTTTGAATGTGTTTGACTTTCATTTGATTCAATTAGCTTTGTAGATTGCATTTGTCTCATTTGATTCAAAAAGCTCTGTTTGAATGTGTTTGACTTTCATTTGATTCAATTAGTTTGTTTGAATGTGTTTGACTTTCATTTGATTCAATTAGCTTTGATTGCTTTTGACTTTCATTTGATTTAAATAGTTTTAATGTGTTTGACCTTTAATTGATTTAATTTGAATTTTTTAGATGTTTTTACTTTCATTTGATTCAATTAGATTTGTAAAATGCATTTGAATTTCATTTGATTCAAATAGCTTTGTCTGAATGTGTTTGACTTTCATTTGATTTAATTAGATTTTTTAAGATGTTTTTT
>NW_018744191.1:0-24685 GCF_001683475.1 Chenopodium quinoa | reverse complement strand
TTGAAACCGTTATCACCATCATCTTCCTCTAGCATTTGCTCCTCTATGTACTGCTCTCATCGGTATCACTTGGCTCAAGATCATGGTTAGTAGAAAGCAATAGTGTATGCATACTAGAGACAATCGAATCAATAGTGTCAATCATCATGCAGTTTTCGGAAGTAGACAAAGGATATTGCATGCTTTTGTTCAGATCAAATTCAAGGACCTCCTCTCCTACCTTTAAAAGAAATCTTGGCACTCTTCACATCAATGAGAGCACCAGAGGTAGCTAGGAAAGGTCCCCTAAGAATAATAGGTATATGATTATCTTCATCCATTTCCAAAACTACAAAATCCACAGGTATCACAAATTTCCCAACTCATAGGGGAACATCTTCTACCTTACCCTTAGGAAATTTGATCGAACGATCAGCTAACTGTAGGGTAATGTTGGTAGGAAGAAGTTCTTCTACCCCTAATCTTTGATATACAGAATATGGAATAAGACTAACACTAGCCCCAAGATCACATAATGCATTATCAATTTTCATTTTATTAATAGCACAAGGGATTGAGAAATTACCTGGGTCTCCCAATTTGGGAGGCATCTTGTTCATGATGATTGCACTAAAATTCGCAGTGAGGTTAACAGTTTCCACCCCATCACAATTCCTCCTGCCACTCAAAATATCTTTCAAAAACCTAGCATAGTTAGGCATTTGTTTTATAGCGTCGGTGAATGGTATGGAAAGGTGAATTTGCTTCAAAGTATCTAAAAACTTACCGAATTGAACATCCAACTTATGTCTCACAAACTTATGGGGGTAAGGAAGTTTTTGCAATAGATTGGGTTCTTTGACTTGTGTTACTTCCTTTTCATTTAAGACCTCTACAGTTTTATCATTCTCTCCGGTCCTCTCCTTCTCACTCTCTATAACAGTATCAGTGGTAGGTGTAGTCACAGATTGACTCCTAGGGGGTACTACTTCATCGCTCCCCCTCAATGTCTTTCCACTCCTAGTGGTGATAGCATTTACAGAGTTTTTAGGGTCAATACCTTGAGGTGGGAGTTTTGACACTCAACCCCATCCTTTATAGCACTAGCCAACTGAGAAAATCTGGGGTTTCAAGCATTTTATTATGTGTCATCACTTCATTAAACTTTTTGTCACTGGTGCCATGAAGTGTAGAACATTTTGGTCTGTGCTTCCATCATCTCCTCCAAACTAGTCCTTTGCGATGGTCCTTGAGCATTGTAGTTGTCATTAGAGGCTCGGGAGCCACGCGCATTAGACTGTTGGGGATTTTGATTTTGGAAGTTGTTCCTGTTACCATTGTTATTCCAATTTCCCCTGTTATTGGCATTAATGTTCTGATTGTATTGCCCATGATTACCTGCATTTTGTTGGTAATTATTCTGATTACCAAAATTACCATGTTGATTATAAGACCCTTGGGGATTTTGGTCCCTTTGGTTCCTGTTTCCCCACTGGTTTTGCTGTTGGTAGTCAGAATTATTACCCTGTTGATTATAATTGTTCCCTCTTTGATTAGGTGGTAAATATCTGTTATTGTCATTCCTAGGTCTATTATCATAAGACAAGGCATTGACTTGTTCATTATCACACTCATTACCATCATTATAGTTGGATTGAAATTGGGAATTACGTGACAGGCAGGGGTATCATGGTCATAAGACCCACAGTTTTCACAGAATATACATCCGGCAGGCATATTATTAGAGTTAGAGTGCATACCTGCTCCCTTAGAATAGGATGGAAGATTTTGATGCGGTGGAGCGTTGAGCTTCTCTTTGATAATCGACATTTCCTTACCCAGATTTACAATTTGCGATGACAAATTCCCGATTGCATTAAGATGGTCTACCGAATAGACCGCTCCTCCACTCTTGCTCATGGCCTCTCGCTCTCCATCTTGCCAATCCATGTGGTGTCGTACCACATCTTCTATGATATCAAAAACTTCTTCTTCGGTTTTGTTCATAATGGGGCCACCTGCTCCCGCATCCAAACTGGTCTTCCCTTGAGGACTCAATCCTCCATAGAAAATCTGTAAAACTTGATATGTTGGGATTCCGTGGTGTGGGCACTCTCTTTGATACTCCTTGTACCTTTCCCATGCTTTGTAGATTGACTCCCCACTCCTTTGCCGAAATCCCTGGATCAAAGCTCTAGCATCGGCCGTCTTCTTTTGGGAATAAAATCTTCCCAAGAATGCTATCGTGACATCATCCCAAGTGTGTAGAGAGTTCGGCTTCACCTCCTTCTCTAACCATTCGAGAGCTCTCCCAATAAGTGAAAAGGGGAAAAGCTTCAATCTCACGAACTCTTGATTCACCCCATTAACCTTGATGGTATTGCAGTACTTCTCAAATTCGTTCAAATGAGCCAAAGGGCTCTCATGCTTGGCACCACTAAACTGCCTTCTCTCGATGAGGGTGATCATAGCTGGCCGGATCTCGAAATCATTGGCCTCAGTAGTGGGTGGAGCAATCCCACTTGAAGCTCTATACGCCCCAGGAGTTCCAACTCCTTAAGGGGTCGTGGTGCTGGCCGATTAGGTTGGCGCGGTATGTCTTCCATTGGAACCTGTTGTGTGTTGTGTTCCTTTCCTTGAGAGTTTGATGACGTCAATCGAGATTTACGATTGCCCTTCAAAGTTCTTTCGATTTCTGGATTGAAGGGTATTAATTCTCTCTGTTTAGACCTGCGCATACACACTAACCAAACCAATTAAATAACAGGGCTACAAGTGTAGCCAAAAGGGAAAAATCTTTTTGTGCTTTTTTATGATGAACTAGACTCAAGAAATCAAAAAGCAATTAACAAACACCGCTCCCCGGCAACGGCGCCATTTTGGCAAGGGTTAAATCGGTCGCTACAATCTAACTCTCAATCAAACAATACTTATACGAACACCCTATAACCAAGTACAATGGCAAAAAAAGGTTTGGTCCACGAGGAACGAGAATAATTGCAAATCAATCTTAAACCTAAGCTAGTTCGAAATCAATAGAAAATGGTGTTCTAAAATACTACTAATAAGATGGAATTAATCAATAAACTAAGACACTAGGGAGAACGGGAATTCACCAAACCATCGGTAACTACGCAACAAGGAATCACAGAGACAAACGGGATATGCAAAGACTATATGTCTGATCAATATCATGTGATAGGAAGACAACGGGCAATACTAAGCTTGGATTTCTCATGCACTTAACATTACTCGATACATAATCAAACCACATTCAATAATGAAATACTCAATTCACAATCTCTTGTTCAAATCAAGGATATCATGCAATCAAAATCAAGATTCTATGTTAGCTACTCCTATTATAATGAATTAACATGCAATCGCATATAATCAATTTAATCACAATCCGTTTATCAAAATCAATCCTCAATTACATAGATTACCTAGGCCGGGTTTCATCCCGAAACCCTAGCTAGGAGACTACTCACACATATTCATAATCAAAGCAATAATGAATTCCAAAAGCATAATAGATATAAACATGAATTCTGATTAAGGAATAATAAAGCTTGATTAATAAACAAGAATGAATAATACCAATTGTATTGATGCGAATCAATGGAAAAGTTCAGAACTTTGATATCCGTCGTCAATGAATAATACAAAGAATCTTCGCAAATCCTGCTTCAAATCAATCCAAGAAAACTAAAATCTCTAGAAATATCTCTAAGAAAACTAATGAATCTCTAATACTAAGAACGTTCTCCAATAACTCTCTACAAAGGCTCTCAAAACTATCTCTAAAAACTGTCTTTAAATCCCCTTAAAGTTGGGCCTTATATACGTCTTCTAATGCGGAGAAGTCAAGAGCGCAGTTAACCCTGGATCAGCACGGCCGTGCTGTATTTGGCACGGCCGTGCTAGCTTGTCAGTAAGTAAACCGGATTTCTTCTTCAAATTGGCACAGCCGTGCTATATATGGCACGGCCGTGCAGCTTCCTGGCACGGCCGTGCTAAAAATGACACGGCCGTGCTGAATATGCTCTAGCACGGGGCTCATACTGAAGCTGACACGGGCACGGGCAACATCTGGCACGGCCGTGCTAATGGCCTGCACGGCCGTGCGGGTGCGTGGATACTGACACGGCCGTACTATTGGCTTGCACGGCCGTGCTGCCTTGCCTGGGGTTGCTTGCTTATAGGCCAGCACGGGTGTGTCTATGGTAACACGGCCGTGCTGCCTGTGCTATGTAATCAATGCACGGCACTTGAACTTCCTTAACTCCTCGGACTCCGGTCAAGGCTAGCTCGGTTACGCATCAAGGGCTCGGGATCCGATTAAACTCGGTTGATATTACCTGAAAACACATCAAAAACAAACCGAAAACCCGTGAAGCACGTAATATGGGGAACGTAAGCATAACAAGGTAATAATCGGCCAAAGCGGCCCCAAATACATCCAAAATCATCCTAAAATATGCTCTAAAGCGCGCCCTAAAGTGCGCTTGTCAAAACCCCCCCAAGCTACACTTTTGCTAGTCCTCGAGCAAAAACCACGGGATACACACACAAGATCAAATAAACTATGCCATTGCGAACAAATCAAATTAAGCACGGAATGAAATCAATGGATCCTACTTAGAACAACCATGCACGGAAGGAAAACTCACTCAAACAAGCAACGAGACACACAATCCAAGATATCGTTGATCAAATGCGAACAAGACCTAAACCAAGCATAGAGAACAAAGAAATCATGCTTCCCTCTAAACCCGACCAAACCGGCCACGTCCTCCCCTTTTGCTTAAAATCACCACCCTAATTGGCCCCTCGTGATTCCTCGAAGGAACCGGAAGAAGTGATGTTTTGAGGAAATAACAAAGGTATCCCGACATCTCGATTACGCATAATCTTTCCATAGGGTTGAAAGGTATCTCCCTCCACCGTTTGAGAACCGAACACCTCTAAAGTCTAAGGGTCTTAAAAGGGTTGTAATGTATTGGCAATGGGTAAGGTAGGTGAAAACAATTTTAAAAAGTGGGGTTAATTCCGAAATGAAGCGCAAGAATCACAATTCTCAAAAACAATAGTTCAAAAGATGTAATTCACTTTCCACAATCTCATTGATTCACATTCTTACACATCCCAAATTATCCATATAATACACACTCAAATGACCTCTTTCAAACTTCAAAACTTTATTTATGTGTCCTTGCCTTTTTCACAATTCAGACGGCTTTTCTCTTCTTCTTTTTTTTTCTTTTTTTTTATTGATGGCAAAAATGACTTTCACATTACATATTTACAATTAGGCTCACTTTCACACCTGCTCAAACCAACTATCAAACTTTATTTCTTGATTAGTAAACAATAAGCTCAACAAACCTATCTAGGTAAACGCTTCACAACTAAGGGTTGGTAAAACATTGGCCATCGGGTTTGTAACACGGTTAACCAAGAATGGAATTAAAGCTCAACATGGTTAGCAAGTAAGATGATGTAAAAAGAAAATCAATTTGTAACAAAACAAAAGGAACAAAATAAGAAAAATTAAAAAGGTGCCCTCTTCCTCCCTTAAAAGTGTCAAGTCGGTCTCGGGAGCTACTAGTCAACACAAAGATCGAAAAATGCGTAATCAAGGATCCAAATATGCCACTCAACAAGAATGATGAAGGCTAGAACAAATAAACCTCACGGGATCTAACAAATAAAGCAACTACCAATCAAGGGGGTCAAATCCACAACCGGGAAGCGACTCCATCTTACCACAGCCCAAAGGCATAGAGTTTCACATGACAAAAGTGTTCTATTTCTACCCTTCGCCTAGACTCGTCCACATTGATCAACAATAGACTCGAACTGTGTATTCATCACTGGCTTAAGTGGAAATAGACATTCCATACACATTCATTCACATTTCGAATCCAACATGAACAATATTCCAAAATTTTGCAATTTGACAAGTTTATTATGATCCAACAACATAGGAAAAGACTACGAGGCATATCATATAAGCTAAACCACACATCCTCATAGCAGAAGCTTTTCCTATCTAACACAAACATATGTACAACTAAGCCAACTGAATAAGTTGAAAGGCACATAACGAGGCATAAAAATCACATAAAATCCCAATCGACAAACAAGTGATCGAATCATATCAACATCAACGATCCCAGGTTCCTTAGAACCGATCAAACATCCTCGAACCATTCAACTTCTTCCTAAACTAAACTATCCTAAGCACACAAAAAAAAGAAAAGATCTCACCAAATTTGCTTCCTGGGAGCTCCAATTAACGGCCATAGCATCGTTCTTCAAACTCATGCCGCGTCTCGAATGTTCCCAATCTGCAAAAAGGAAAGACATACTAGCAAACAAGTTAAGGTTAGTCTAGGAAAGCAGTAAATCTTTTTTTTTTTTTTTTTTTTGTTTTAGAATGAATACAAGTAAGACCCCCCCAAGCTAGAATCAAACATTGTCCTCAATGTTTATACATCAAGGACTTACAATAGTAAGGAGAGGGAGGTAACTAAAAGAAAGGGAAAGGGATCACGAGCTAGGCCCGCCCGGGCCATAAGGGAAACGGGAGGCCATATCATCAACACTCCTCTTCAGGTCTCTGAAGGCGGAGGTCATATCCTCGTTCGACCGGCGCAAATGAGCTACCTCGAGCTTCAAATCTTCCATTCCTTGGCGGAGCCAGGCGAAGTCTTGCGCCGGGATCTGCTGGGCCGCATCCGGGCCACCCTCCTCGTCATCATCATCATCATCAGCATCGTCACCTCCTTGGCCCCCGTGGGCCTGCTCATCCCCTGGTGAGGCTGGGGATTGCGGTCTACATACTCCGTCCCTCCGTCCTCGTGCCAGGCGAAGTCGGGGTCGAAGATCCAGTTGTCTTTGTTGTAAACCACCGTCCTCTCCGGATCAAGCAAGTAGGCGTATGGCTTGCCTGCTACGAGCCACAAATAGCAATCCGGCTGGGATGTCCCTTCAAGCCACTGCATGGCTCTCAAGGTGCGCATATCAAGCCTCGTAGTGCCTGGGATAGCCTGCAATTCAGAAAAATCAATCCCATTATATTGCGCAAGAATGGTGATCATGCCACCGATAGTAATATCACCCCTACCCCGGGCTACACCGTCGAGGTGGTCTAGTAACCACGCTCCCATGTCTAGACGCCCGTCCCCACGGGTGAGGTGCCAAATAAACTGTAACTCCCTAATGGAGACTACACCCGAACTATCTCCTCTAGCAAAGATAGTAGAGGAGAAGGTCATGTGGGACAACCGAAAGGCGGGATTGACGATGGAAGTCGCCTTATCCCTACGGGGATCTCTATCCATTTTCCCCGTGATTTGCCGCCAAAACAACCCGGAGTTGTAGTGTTTTGAGTGGCCATCTTTAGGACCATATTTCAGGTCGGATGTCCACCCAAAGGCGGCATTAACTTGGGCCACCGACATTTGAATGGTGCCCGAGTTCATTAGTTGGAAGGAGAAGTACCGGGGTGAGTTATTCTCATCCCGATGCACGTACAAAGAAGACAAAAATTCGAGGGTAAGCCTCTTGTAAGTGAGAGCATGCATGGTAAGGAAAGAATCAAAGTTGGTAAATGAAAATAGTTGAACCATGTCGCTTCCGATCCCTAGAGCCCTAGCGGCTAAAGGGTCGTAGAACTTGGTAGGCCGGATCGGTCGGTGGGATAATCCTACAAATTTGTCCAAAAAGGACGGGTTATTAAAAACAATACCCATGGTGTCCACCGTGGGTGGAACCATGGATGAGGATGCATCGTCCCGACCCGGTCTCCTAGTCGATGTCTTTGTTCTAGGCATGTTTGATTCAAGAAATTAAGCACAATATACCAATTAACAAGCAAGAAACTATCCTAGCATGCTATGTACTACCCTAACACTACTAGTTCACCCAAACTTGCAACAATAAAGCACAATTCAACAACAAATATTCAATAAAACGAATGAAATTGGACAAAAATTGCGAAAATCAATGAGTTTAAGAACGAATTCACCGAGGACTCCACGAAGTGGAGTTGTGGCGAGCTCAAAGAGGGCCGAATTTTGCGTCCAATCACTTGAAAAATGCTCCAATGCAAGGAGGGTGCCGAGATCTTGAAAGAAGAATATGGGTAATTAGGGTTTGATTTGAGGAATTGAGGGAGGAGGTTGGGGGTTTGGGTTAGTTTAGAGAGAAAAAGGGTAGGAAAGAGTGTTAGAGAGTTGGGGAATAATGAGAGAGTTTGAGTGAAATCGTGTTTAAAAAACACGAAAAGCTATCTGGAACCCGCGATGCACGGTCGTGCTATAATTGGCACGGCCGTGCTGAGGTTTGGCACGGCCGTGCCGAATTTGGCACGGCCGTGTTGGCTAGGCAGGCTTTTTGCGAAATTGAATTTCAGATGGCACGGCCGTGCTAAAATTGGCACGGCCGTGCTATTACTTGACACGGCCGTGCTGAAAATGGCACGGCCGTGCTAGAATGTCAGTGGGCTTTTGAGGTTTGGCACGGCCGTGCAGATTGTGGCACGGCCGTGCATGATTCTTGCACGGCCGTGCTGTGTGATGGCACGGCCGTGCTGTCTGCTGCAGTCTGCAGGTTTTATTTTCCTTCAAGGCACGCATTACTCTCTTCATTCCGACTTCTAACCAATCTTCTACCTGCACAAAAACACACAAGAGCACACAAAACTCACACAAATTAGGAGCTAAACCAACTACAAAACAAAAGAAACTACTCTAGTAAAAGCAAGAAAATCGGGTTGCCTCCCGGAAGCGCGTCGATAGCTCTTGTGACCGCATTCGACCACATTTATCACACCAACATGGGCTCCCTCATAGTATGTCTTCAACCTTTGCCCATTAACCACGAAGGATTGCAACCCACTAGAATCATAAAGCTCAACCGCACCGGAAGGGAAAAAATCTTTGACAGTGAATGGACCCCTCCATCTTGACATCAACTTACCGGGGAAGAGCTTCATCCTAGAGTTATATAAGAGGACTTTATCACCAACATTGAACACCTTCCGCTCTATCTTCCGGTCATGGAACTCCTTAGATCGGGACTTGTATAGGTTCGCACTGTCATATGCGTCCATCCGAAGTTCCTCCAATTCATGAAGGTCCAACATCCGTTGCTCTCCCGCGCTTGCTAGATTAAAATTTATCTTCTTGATAGCCCATTGAGTGCGGTGCTCTAGTTTGACCGGGAGGTGACATGCTTTCCCGTAGATCAAGCGGTATGGGGTGGTGCATATTGGGGTCTTGAAAGCAGTCCGGTATGCCCAAAGTGCATCATCAAGCTTATCGGACCAATCTTTCCTATTCTTCGCCACTGTCTTCTCAAGGATGGACTTTATCTGTCGATTGGAGACTTCCGCTTGCCCACTAGATTGAGGGTGATAGGTTGTCCCGAACCTTTGATGTACTCCATTCTTTCGAAGCATCCTTTGAAAGGCCCCATGCACAAAGTGTGACCCGTTGTCACTTATAATCGCCCTAGGAACCCCGAACCTTGGAAATATAATCTTCTTGAAGAGTTTCACCACCACCTTGTGATCATTTGTAGGGGAGGCAATTGCTTCCACCCACTTAGACACGTAATCCACAGCCACAAGTATGTATTGGTTCCCACGGGAGGAAGGGAAGGGTCCCATAAAGTCAATGCCCCACACATCAAAGATCTCAAGTTCAAGTATGGGTTTTTGAGGCATTTCATTCTTCTTGGAAATGTTTCCACTCCGTTGGCAAGCATCGCAAGTCTTCACAAATGCCCACGCGTCCCTAAAGATATGGGGCCACCATAGCCCACATTGCAAAACCTTTTGGGCTGTCTTATTAGCCCCCATGTGACCTCCGCAAGGGTCGGAGTGGCACATTCTTAGCACACTATGAACTTCTTCCTCCGGAACGCACCTTCTTAGGAGACCATCTACACCTCTCTTGAACAAAATTGGATCATCCCATATGTAATGCCTTGCATCTCTCCTAATCTTCTTCCGTTGGTTCTTGGAGTAATCGGGGGGAAACTCCTCACAAGCCAAGTAGTTTACCAAATCCGCAAACCATGGTAGAATCTTCTCCTTGAGGAGGTATAAAACATCATCCTTCAACTCATCACAAATGGGCAGCCCATCATCTTCTTGTTGCTCCCTCTCCATGCGCGAAAGGTGATCCGCAACCACATTCTCGGCTCCCTTCTTGTCCCGGATCTCCACATGAAATTGTTGTAAAGAGAGGACCCATCGGAGGAGGCGTGGTTTGGATTCTTTCTTCGAAATTAGGTACTTGATGGCAGCATGGTCGGTATAAACAATCGTTTTGGAACCAATGAGGTAGTCCCAAAATTTCTCAAATGCATGAACAATGGCTAGGAACTCTTTCTTTGTAGTGGTGTAGTTCCTTTGTGCTTCATTTAAGGTCTTGGACATGTAATAGATCACGTGAACCCTCTTCTCAACTCGTTTCCCAAGAACACCTCCAATAGCCGTATCACTAGCATCGCACATCAACTCAAAAGGTAGATCCCACCGTGGTCCTTGCACAATCGGTGCCGAAATCAAAGCTTTCTTAAGTGTGTTAAAAGCTTCTAGGCACTCTTTGTCGAACTTGAAGTCGACTTCCTTTTTCAATAGACAGTCAAAGGCTTGGCTATAAGAGAGAAATCTTTTATGAATCGCCGGTAGAACCCCGCATGCCCTAGGAATTGTCTTACCCGTTTTGCATTGACCGGTGGTGGTAGCTTTGCTATAACTTCAACCTTTGCTTTGTCCACCTCTATGCCTGCATTTGAGATCTTGTGACCGAGGACAATACCTTCTTCAACCATGAAGTGACACTTCTCCCAGTTCAGGACTAAATTCACTCTCTCACACCGTTGTAGGCACTTCCCCAAGTTCACTAGGCAATCATCAAAGGAGGCTCCCCCAACAGAAAAATCGTCCATGAAAACCTCCATCTCGGCCTCCAACATGTCCCCAAAAATGCTCATCATACACCGTTGAAAGGTGCCCGGTGCATTGCAAAGTCCAAAAGGCATTCTCCTGTAGGCAAAAGTACCATATGGACAAGTAAAAGTCGTCTTCTCTTGGTCATCCGGGTTTATAGGTATTTGGAAAAACCCCGAATAACCGTCAAGAAAGCAATAATACTTGTGCCTAGTTAGTCTTTCGAGCATTTGATCAATAAAAAGGAGGGGAAAATGGTCCTTTTTGGTAGATGCGTTTAGACGTCTATAGTATATGCACATCCGCCAGCCGGTCACCGTTCTAGTTGAGATGAGCTCACCATTCTCATTCTCAACTACAGTCATTCCCCCCTTCTTAGGGACAACATGCACAGGGGAAACCCATCTAGAGCTTGAAATGGGGAAGATGATACCTGCATCAAGAAGTTTGGTGATCTCTTTCTTCACCACCTCCCCCATTTGAGGATTGAGTTTCCTCTGCCTCTCAATAGAAGGCCTGGCACCATCCTCGAGAGTTATGTGATGTATACATATAGCGGGGCTAATACCCTTGAGGTTATCAATGGTATAGCCTATGGCACTTTGATGCTCTCTCAATACATCACACAACTTCCGAGTTTGATCCGCATCTAAAGAAGAATTCACAATGACAGGATAAGTTGAATCAGGGCCAAGAAATTCGTACCTTAGATTTAATGGTAGAGGTTTCAATTCTACCTTAGGGGCCTCGTTTACCTCTTTTGTGGTGGCCTTAGCAAGTGCATACATGGGTGTAATTTCCTTGAAACCGTTATCACCATCATCTTCCTCTAGCATTTGCTCCTCTATGTACCTGCTCTCATCGGTATCACTTGGCTCAAGATCATGGTTAGTAGAAAGCAATAGTGTATGCATACTAGAGACAATCGAATCAATAGTGTCAATCATCATGCAGTTTTCGGAAGTAGACAAAGGATATTGCATGCTTTTGTTCAGATCAAATTCAAGGACCTCCTCTCCTACCTTTAAAGAAATCTTGGCACTCTTCACATCAATGAGAGCACCAGAGGTAGCTAGGAAAGGTCGCCTAAGAATAATAGGTATATGATTATCTTCATCCATTTCCAAAACTACAAAATCCACAGGTATCACAAATTTCCCAACTCGTAGGGTAACATCTTCTACCTTACCCTTAGGAAATTTGATCGAACGATCAGCTAACTGTAGGGTAATGTTGGTAGGAAGAAGTTCTCCTACCCTAATCTTTGATATACAGAATATGGCATAAGACTAACACTAGCCCCAAGATCACATAATGCATTATCAATTTTCATTTTATTAATAGCACAAGGGATTGAGAAATTACCTGGGTCTCCCAATTTGGGAGGCATCTTGTTCATGATGATTGCACTACAATTCGCAGTGAGGTTAACAGTTTCCACCCCATCACAATTCCTCCTGCCACTCAAAATATCTTTCAAAAACCTAGCATAGTTAGGCATTTGTTTTATAGCGTCGGTGAATGGTATGGAAAGGTGAATTTGCTTCAAAGTATCTAAAAACTTACCGAATTGAACATCCAACTTATGTCTCACAAACTTATGGGGGTAAGGAAGTTTTTGCAATAGATTGGGTTCTTTGACTTGTGTTACTTCCTTTTCATTTAAGACCTCTACAGTTTTATCATTCTCTCCGGTCCTCTCCTCCTCACTCTCTATAACAGTATCAGTGGTAGGTGTAGTCACAGATTGACTCCTAGGGGGTACTACTTCATCGCTCCCCCTCAATGTCTTTCCACTCCTAGTGGTGATAGCATTTACAGAGTTTTTAGGGTCAATACCTTGAGGTGGGAGTTTTGACACTCCAACCCATCCTTTATAGCACTAGCCAACTGAGAAATCTGGGTTTCAAGCATTTTATTATGTGTCATCACTTCATTAAACTTTTTGTCACTGGTGGCCATGAAAGTGTAGAACATTTTGGTCTGTGCTTCCATCATCTCCTCCAAACTAGTCCTTTGTGATGGTCCTTGAGCATTGTAGTTGTCATTAGAGGCTCGGGAGCCACGCGCATTAGACTGTTGGGGATTTTGATTTTGGAAGTTGTTCCTGTTACCATTGTTATTCCAATTTCCCCTGTTATTGGCATTAATGTTCTGATTGTATTGCCCATGATTACCTGCATTTTGTTGGTAATTATTCTGATTACCAAAATTACCATGTTGATTATAAGACCCTTGGGGATTTTGGTCCCTTTGGTTCCTGTTTCCCCACTGGTTTTGCTGTTGGTAGTCAGAATTATTACCCTGTTGATTATAATTGTTCCCTCTTTGATTAGGTGGTAAATATCTGTTATTGTCATTCCTAGGTCTATTATCATAAGACAAGGCATTGACTTGTTCATTACCACACTCATTACCATCATTATAGTTGGATTGAAATTGGGAATCTACGTTACAGGCAGGGGTATCATGGTCATAAGACCCACAGTTTTCACAGAATATACATCCGGCAGGCATATTATTAGAGTTAGAGTGCATACCTGCTCCTTAGAATAGGATGGAAGATTTTGATGCGGTGGAGCGTTGAGCTTCTCTTTGATAATTGACATTTCCTTACCTAGATTTACAATTTGCGATGACAAATTCCCGATTGCATTAAGATGGTCTACCGAATAGACCGCTCCTCACTCTTGCTCATGGCCTCTCGCTCTCCATCTTGCCAATCCATGTGGTGTCGTACCACATCTTCTATGATATCAATGACTTCTTCTTCGGTTTTGTTCATAATGGGGCCACCTGCTCCCGCATCCAAACTGGTCTTCCCTTGAGGACTCAATCCTCCATAGAAAATCTGTAAAACTTGATATGTTGGGATTCCGTGGTGTGGGCACTCTCTTTGATACTCCTTGTACCTTTCCCATGCTTCGTAGATTGACTCCCCACTCCTTTGCCGAAATCCTGGATCAAAGCTCTAGCATCGGCCGTCTTCTTTTGGGAATAAAATCTTCCCAAGAATGCTGTCGTGACATCATCCCAAGTGTGTAGAGAGTTCGGCTTCACCTCCTTCTCTAACCATTCGAGAGCTCTCCCAATAAGTGAGAAGGGGAAAAGCTTCAATCTCACGAACTCTTGATTCACCCCATTAACCTTGATGGTATTGCAGTACTTCTCAAATTCGTTCAAATGAGCCAAAGGGCTCTCATGCTTGACACCACTAAACTGCCTTCTCTCGATGAGGGTGATCATAGCTGGCCGGATCTCGAAATCATTGGCCTCAGTAGTGGGTGGAGCAATCCACTTGAAGCTCTATACGCCCCAGGAGTTCCCAACTCCTTAAGGGGTCGTGGTGCTGGCCGATTAGGTTGGCGTTGTATGTCTTCCATTGGAACCTGTTGTGTGTTGTGTTCCTTTCCTTGAGAGTTTGATGACGTCAATCGAGATTTACGATTGCCTTTCAAAGTTCTTTCAATTTCTGGATTGAAGGGTATTAATTCTCTCTGTTTAGACCTGCGCATACACACTAACCAAACCAATTAAATAGCAGGGCTACAAGTGTAGCCAAAAGGGAAAAATCTTTTTGTGCTTTTTTATGATGAACTAGACTCAAGAAATCAAAAAGCAATTAACAAACACCGCTCCCCGGCAACGGCGCCATTTTGGCAAGGGTTAAATCGGTCGCTACAATCTAACTCTCAATCAAACAATACTTATACGAACACCCTATAACCAAGTACTATGGCAAATAAAGGTTCGGTCCACGAGGAACGAGAATAATTGCAAATCAATCTTAAACCTAAGCTAGTTCGAAATCAATGGAAAATGGTGTTCTAAAATACTACTAATAAGATGGAATTAATCAATAAACTAAGACACTAGGGAGAACGGGAATTCACCAAACCATCGGTAACTACGCAACAAGGAATCACATAGACAAACGGGATATGCAAAGACTATATGTCTGATCAATATCATGTGATAGGAAGACAACGGGCAATACTAAGCTTGGATTTCTCATGCACTTAACATTACTCGATACATAATCAAACCACATTCAATAATGAAATACTCAATTCACAATCTCTTGTTCAAATCAAGGATATCATGCAATCAAAATCAAGATTCTAGGTTAGCTACTCCTATTATAATGAATTAACATGCAATCGCATATAATCAATTTAATCACAATCCGTTTTTCAAAATCAATCCTCAATTACATAGATTACCTAGGCCGGGTTTCATCCCGAAACCCTAGCTAGGAGACTACTCACACATATTCATAATCAAAGAAATAATAAATTCCAAAAGCATAATAGATATAAACATGAATTCTGATTAAGGAATAATAAATCTTGATTAATAAACAAGAATGAATAATACCAATTGTATTGATGCGAATCAATGGAAAAGTTCAGAACTTTGATATCCGTCGTCAATGAATAATACAAAGAATCTTCGCAAATCTTGCTTCAAATCAATCCAAGAAAACTAAAATCTCTAGAAATATCTCTAAGAAAACTAATGAATCTCTAATACTAAGAACGTTCTCCAATAACTCTCTACAAAGGCTCTCAAAACTATCTCTAAAAACTGTCTTTAAATCCCCTTAAAGTTGGGCCTTATATACGTCTTCTAATGCGGAGAAGTCAAGAGCGCAGTTAACCCTGGATCAGCACGTCCGTGCTGTATTTGGCACGGCCGTGCTAGCTTGTCAGTAAGTAAACCGGATTTCTTCTTCAAATTGGCACAGCCGTGCTATATATGGCACGGCCGTGCAGCTTCCTGGCACGGCCGTGCTAAAAATGACACGGCCGTGCTGAATATGCTCTAGCACGGGGCTCATACTGAAGCTGACACGGGCACGGGCAACATCTGGCACGGCGTGCTAATGGCCTGCACGGCCGTGCGGGTGCGTGGATACTGACACGGCCGTACTATTGGCTTGCACGGCCGTGCTGCCTTGCCTGGGGTTGCTTGCTTATAGGCCAGCACGGGTGTGCCTATGGTAACACGGCCGTGCCGCCTGTGCTATGTAATCAATGCACGGCACTTGAACTTCCTTAACTCCTCGGACTCCGGTCAAGGCTAGCTCGGTTACGCATCAAGGGCTCGGGATCCGATTAAACTCGGTTGATATTACCTGAAAACACATCAAAAACAAACCGAAAACCCGTGAAGCACGTAATATGGGGAACGTAAGCATAACAAGGTAATAATCGGCCAAAGCAGCCCCAAATACATCCAAAATCATCCTAAAATATGCTCTAAAGCGCGCCCTAAAGTGCGCTTGTCAAATTCACGCATCAAAGGTATGATTATGTGTCTTGTGTGTTATGCATGTGATCTTGGGATTGGTACTTGATTGAATATGATTCATTTTATTTCCGCTGCGTAGTACCTTTAAACTCCTACAGTGGTATCAGTTAGCCTCTTGCATGAACGCGCTTGATCATAATAATACGATTATTTGATGTCCATATTAATTTTATAACCAATTATGAAGGAGAAATTAATTTAATTATGGTTCAATTATTATATTTAATGTGATTAAACTTTTGGAATCGATTAAATATGATTTAATTATGCTCTAAATAGCCATGAAGAGACCGAGATTTAGCCCTAAATTATTCGAAAATTTAGAACCCCCTAACCCAGTTTTTCAAATTTTTCGAAAATACTATCCTAAAATATGATTTTTGTGCTTGTTTTTTATTTAATTCAATTTATTTTATAATTCATAATTTTAATCGAATTGATTTATGCATAAAAATGTTTTATGTACGATCATCAATTTAATTTTAAAAGTTAGAATTAAATTGGGATTAATTTTATGATAAACCCTAATTTTAATGTTGAAAACGATTTAATTTATAATCTTATGGAATGATTTAATTTAATTATGATAAGTGTTATTTGAATTAAATTAAAACAAAAAAAATATTTAAGGTCGGTAATGGCGGCTGGGTGGCGCAGCCACGGCGGCTGCCGACTAGGTGGCAGTCCAAGAGGGAGGGAGGGAGGGCAGGTGGTCGATGGTGGATGTGGGCAGCAGCGTGCAAGTGTTGCACGGCTGCTGCCACGGCTGCCGGCGGTGCTGCCCTTGCGGCAGTGGCTGCCGTCAAGGCAGTCAGCCACCGTGGCTAGCTTCGGCTAGCCAACCACGGTGGGCGGCGATGGTGGCTGGCGGTTTTTTTAAAAAAAAATATTATTTTAAAAATTATTTCAAGATAAATATGATTTATTTTGGATAAAATAAAATATTTTGAAAATATGATCTTTTATTTTAAAAGATAAAATCAGTTTTATTTGGATAAAATCTTTTAATTTAGGATAAAATCAAATATTCAAAAGTTGTTATATTTGATATTATCCATATTTAAAGTTGTTAAAATGGTAATTATCCTAATTAAAGTGGTTAATTTTGGATAAGATTGATTAGGATATTCTGAGCATATTCCAAAAGGATAATAATTAATTTAAATAATGTGATTATCTCATAATTAGATTAGGATATAATTAATTTTAAAATTATTTGATTGCCTAATAATAAGGATAGAATCTCCTAAATTTGTTAGGATAATCATGGAAGATTAAATATGATTTATCTTTCTAGATTAAAATATGATTTGATTCTATCTCATGACTAAATTAAATATATGATATTTTATAAACGGTCATGAATAATATATCATATTATCTAATTATGATTAAAATATGAGATATTTTAGGAAATGCGTTGACTTTACTATGAACATTCGATGTTGTAGTTTAGACAAGCATGTTGAGTGATTTATTATATGGCACTTTTAAAATATATGATATTATGTTGCTATATATAGACTAGTATGGCCCATAGATTCTTAAATACGATCTTTGCATCGTGAAGTATTTTTGTAATCTAAATACGGTATGCGTACCGTTAAGTATTTTTGTAACTTTTATTTAAAGTAAATAGAATAGTTATTTGAATAGTGTTAGTTCAAAGATGCCATGAAGTGAAAGCCCAAAGGAGCAAGGTGGATGGAAATCCATGATGATTCTAGTGGGAGCATTTTCATTTCTAGTTTTCTTAGGACTAAGGGGCCATACTATGTCATGCTTTATTTTATTGCATTAGTAGATTATGCATGTTAGATTTTATTTATGTTGGTTGATGATGCGCTAGAGTTCACTAAATAATCACAACATAATAAATCTAGGTCCCAGTAATATTGAGATTGCTTTTCCAACTAAAAACTCGATGAAACCTTTGATATTTATGATGGGTCATGCCAAAGCTGGTTGTCATATTATATCTATGGGGAGTGGGGGTAAATCAAATTTTTCAATTTTAATTGGTTATGCTCAACAAGGTTACCTAAAGAGTTTAGAACCTTGAGCAAAGGGAAATAATTAAACATGTGATGATTAATTATTCAACCAAGAATTAAAAGAGTTGTAATCAGTAAAGAGTTTACTCACCTTGAAAATGTAATGGTTGATGGTAGGGCCAAAGTCTGGTCAATTATTGCACGAATAAAGGGTCTTGGAATCTCTTAAATTCAATTGGGATCAATTAATTATTAAATAACGTGTTTTAAAGTTACCAAATGAATGCGTTTATGGTACTTTAATTTTAATTAAACATAATTATTAAACTTTGCCTTATTTTGACATAGATTGGTAGTCGTAATCACAATGACAACAAGGTTTACAATCTTTGACCATTCTTTGAGAAGGATAGGTTGACAGGGGATAACTTTTCCAACTGGGAAAGAATGCTAAGGCTTGTTCTAAAATCTGAAGGTAGAGAGGATGTCATTGACACCCATTTCCAGGACCTCTGCCAGAAAATCCAACTGCGGTAGACATCAAGAAGCACAAGGAAGCTCATGACAAAGCTATACCTATCACTTGCCTAATGATTGCTACCATGGAGCCTAGTCTTCAAAAGTGTTTTGAGGGCCAGGATGCCTACTCAATAATGCAAGAACTCAAAGATTTTTATAAGAAACAAGCTAGAGTTGAAAGGTATGAGCTCCATAGTGAGATTCTGGATTGTATGATGGAGAAGGGCGTCACAGTTCGTGATCATGTTTTCAAAATGATCGGCCTAATTCAAAGTATTGAGAAACTGGGGCACCCATATAGTGATGATTTGGCAACAGACATCATTCTCCATTCACTACCATAAAGTTTCAACTAGTTTATCATGAATATTAACATGACTACCACTACAAAGACTATGAATCAATTGCATGCAATGCTGGTTAGTGTTGAGAAACAAATCCCTAAGGAACCTAAGAAGGAAGTTCTTATGATTCAAAAGGGAAAGGGGTTAAAGAAGAAGGGGCAAAGGCTAGTGCCAAGAGCAAGGGCAAGCAAGTTGCCAAGGCTCCTGAAAACCTAAGACGACTCCAAAGCCTAGGGCTGCAAGTGAAAGTGAATTCTTTTACTGCAAGAAGAAGGGGCATTGGAAGCGAAATTGCCAGAAATACCTCGACTTCCTCAAGAAGAATGGAGCATCAACCACAGGTATTATGTTATAAAAATTTTAACTTTCACTTAGGTATGAGATACCAAGTTGCAGTGCTTAACATTATGAATGTTGCGCAGGAACTGCAAACAAGTGAGACTAGCATGGAAATGGAGCTTGAAGGTTCACTAGAAGTATTTGAGTGGCCAGAGATAGCTTCATAGTTTTAAATTTTCATTATTTTATCATGATTTTAGAACAATTTCCATTTTTTGATGAGACAATATTTCGGTTTTCTTGTATTGAATACTGATTTGGTTTACTTGGCTTGGACAAGTGTTGATCCATGACCAAGGTAATAAATTATTTTCATTTTGCTAGATATGAGTTAATTTAGTTTTATGGAATTGATATAAGTAGATCACAAAAGTAAAATTTAGATGATTCAAAGTGCACTTACTTAAAACAAGTAAGGTTAGGTCACATAAACCATTTGCACATCCAAAGTTATGGATGGACTCTTATTCTTATATGATTATGAATCACTTGAGAATTAGAAGTCATGCTTGATAAAAGTTAAAATGACCAAGTTGCCTTTTAGTAGAAAGGGTAAAAAAAAAGCTAAAATGACCTTTTAGTACTCATACATATAATGTATGTGAACCAATGAGTTCAAAATTAGCAAAGAGATTTAACTACTTCATTGCTTTTACTAACGATTTAAGTAAATATATCGATAATTACTTAATGAAGTAAAGCTTGGAAACATTAAAATGTTCAAAATTCCAAAATGAAATGTAAAATCAGTGTGAGATAAACAATTTAACACCACAATATGATTGTTGTGATAAATATTTAACTCAAAAGGAATGATCATCTAAAGAGAATTATTGAATTAATTCACAATCCGAAACACTACAATTAAAAGTATGTTGAAAGTAGGAATCAAACTTTGCTTTCCATTGTTCGATCCAAGTTTTGAATGATTTACAAATATCGTTTTGAGGATAACACTAGAAAAACAATAATTGCGAATACACTAAACAGAAAACTTAACCAAAGCAGTAGAAAAGATGTCATAAGAGTTATGATTTGGAAATGTTCCAAAAGTTATCTTTTCTAAACATGATTAAGGGTTATGAAATCAATGTAAAATGTTTACAAAGTTGACATAATGCACCTAAATAGTTCTTCATGGGTTTTCTCATGGAAACTAAGAGGAATTATTCCTACAATCGCGTAGAAACAAAGTGTTTGTTGCTCGTGATAGTGTCTTTATAGAAAGAATGTCTTCCTACAAAGCCAAGTGGGAGTAAATTTAGATCTCAATGAGATTCGAGACGAGCAACAAATGGATATGGTTAACACTATATCAGAGACAAAGGCGGATGAAATCAGCTAATTTGATAAAACATGTGTCGAAGCAAGATAATTCAACTAGCGAGGCTTCTATCGTCCTACTTGAATGAAAAGCTTTAAAGAGTTGAAGAAAATAATTCTATTATTGCTCATACCAATCTTAGGTTACTTGGTATCAAAACAAACAGTTTATTGAAATTCTGAGAAAAGGTGGATTCTAAAATTTCCCTATTGGAATGGTTAGAACCCATACCTACAAGCAGGCTTTTGAAAAGTGTCAACTCAGGAAATGGCTTAAAGCCATGAAATCAAATATGGACTCCATTTTTGTAAAGATGTGTTAGTCCATAATAGTCTTACAAATAGGGTCAAACTTATTAGTTGGGTAAGCCTATTCGGATTATTCTAGTTATGGATATCAAAATCACCTTTATGAAACGCGTTTCTTAACTCTTTTATCTGTTTAACTAACGCTAGTTTGCAGGTATCGGAGTTATAAGAGTGATTTAGGATCTCCAGAATGTTCGGAATCATTCTCCGCCCCTATCGCTACTTTGACTTTTGTTTTCGAAACTTACGTTTCTCCAAACTCAGTCAAAGTGGGGGCTTCTGTAGACACCCTAATGTGTCTCCCAAATACCAAACCCAATGATAAATAATTTTCACATCATTTAATTATTGAACAAAGTGGAAGTGTGACAAGTCTAGTGATGAGGATGTTTTTATTAAAATATTTCTCAACCTGTTTTCAAAAATATTTCTTTTCTTACTCTATTTATGAAAATAGCCAGTTGAATTAGGTTTTGGTCCACGATAAGGGTCCAATAATAGTGTAGTTGGATTGGCTTCTGAAAGAACTTTCCAATGATATATTATAAGCCAATTCCGATGAATAATGAGGATGTTATGGATTAAATTAAATCAGGCCTAATGACTTTAAAGGTGGCCCAATGATTTAGAGTAGGGCCTATTAATTATTATTCCTAAAGTGATTAGGATTGATTTTAATCTTCTTGGAATATCTAGAAGGTTTTTATTTTTTAGTTCTATATTTTTAAAGATGTTTTTATTTTGAATAAAATATATTAATTATCACAAATCTGATTTTAAATCTGCTTAGATGCGGAATTACCTGTTAACCCGTTTAAAATATGATTCTGCGTATAAAAGTGTGTTGTACTTTTGAATCAGCGTGAGACGACAGAGTCGTCGCCTAGCGCTGCAACTGTCGTCTGGCGTTGACTCCTGTCATTGGCGACAGGAGGTATTTTATTTCGAATATCATTTTCTTTGATCACGTGCTATTTTTCCTATAGATAGGAGTCGCATCTTCCTGTTTTTTTATCATTCACAACCATCATATCTCTTTATTCTCTCTCTCTAAAAGTGACAAAGGGAAATAAACGCGTCTTCAAATGTCTATCCCTATATCAAATACAATTTATACAACATAAACAAACCTAATATGAGTATAAGGCAAGCATAGGGGTCGAACCACAGGGAACGAGTAAACACTACCAAATGCTATCAACAATTAATCTACTCCGGAATAGGAGATAAATAAACTAAAGTCTAAACACGCTAAGACAAGAAATAAAACACTAAGGGAAATGGTTTTAGGTATAGCATTCACTTGAACTAAAGTCTAAACATGCTCGATATCGATATAAAGCGGTACAATCTAGCCACATGTTAGGGTTCATTGCTTCTCCTCACATAGCCTCTATGCTTCCACATTAGAACCATATACTAGGAGGTGCTATCAAATAACGATCGATTATAAATGAATCTTGCTAGGTCCGCTATCACATCTTCTACCAATAATTCACTCCCAATAAACTAATAACATGCATTTTTACAAGTAGATTGAAGAATATCAAGCATATAAAGACTTTAATCACAAATAAACAATTCCAAACCTAGAACATGATCAAGATCAGTCTACACCACAACCATCCCTTAATGGGGGAATTACTCACTAATCATGAATAATAACAGATTAATTAACAATAACCATGAATCAACATAATTAACAAGCAACACTAACAACTAAAACAATAATCAAAAGAAAACAAATAAAATAGAGAGAGAGAGTTAGAGATTCTCAATTATTGAAAATGAAAGTCTAAACACAAGATGATCAATCTTCTTCTTCAAAATCCAAGCTCAACAATGGTGAAACCCTCACTTTCTCTCTCTAAACTACTCTAACCCTAACCTAAACCTAGAGAGATAAGCTCTCCTAAAACTAATGAAGAAAAACAGAATAATTGTTGAACAATAATGCATTTCCCTAAAAGAGGTATTTATACTAAGCTAGGAAAAATAGAAATAAAAAGGGGAAAATAAAATGAATTAAATAAAAAGGAAAAAAAATAAAGAAAATAAAGAAGGAAAGAAAAGGAAAATAAAATGAAAAATGGAAAAAGAATCCCCACAAAACGCATCAGACCCAAATCCTTTGTCTTCGATATTTCGGCTGCTTCAATGGGAGTAATCCCATGCTTCATTCAACATCAAACTCCATCATCAATCATATCATCGTTAATCATTAAACATCAAATCACGGCCGTTGATCTTCATTAACATCATGTGCAAAGCTCGTGATATGGTTCGAGTTGAACCCAGCTCTGTGCGCCCGCGAAGACGCCGCACAAAGGTCGCGCAATCTTACTACCTACAATCTGTAATCTGGACTCAATTCATGCGCCTTCTGACAGGGCTACGCGCCCACGTAAAGCTTCAATCGAATTTGGAGCTTAATTGAAGTTCGATTGTTTCCAAATGGTGAAGAGTGGTGGCCAGAATTCGCTGCTGTATTGGTTGCGGTGAGATAGAGGTGAAGTGCGGCTGGGCGCTTGCGGTTGGTGGTGGTGGAGATTGATGGTGGTTTCGGTGGCAGGTGGTGTTATTGGTGGGCTGTAAGCTGCGTGAGGCTGCTCTGTTTTTGGTGAGGTGTTACGAGTGGCTGCGATAGGTGGGTGAGTTCGGTTTAATAGGTGAAGGAAGCAGCAGTAGCGGTGCGGGGCTGCTGTTGTTGCGAGTTAGGTGTTGGTTGATGCGTGAGTGAAGGATGGGATGTGGTTGTGAGATGTGGGGTCTGGTTGTGGTCGTCTGAGGTTGTGTGAGGTGGTGAGAGCAAATGGTGCTGCTGATTGTTGTATTGGAGGTGAGTGGTGTTGTTAGGGGTCGCAGCAGCTCTGTGAATTGGAGCAGGGGATAATTGGGGTGTTGTGGTGATGGTTAAGAGATAGTGTGGTGGTGGATAATAGTGGCAGCAAGGTGGGAGTTCGAAGGAGGCTAGCTGAGAAGATAGGGGGAGTAGGGGAGTTTGGTGAGGCTTGAGCAGCAATTGAAAAGGCTCGGTTTGGACCTTGAACTTGAACCTACACACAAACAAAACCCCGAGAGTGAAACCGTGATAAATAAAATAGAAATAGAAATAAATAAAGTAAAATAAAAATAAGAGAAATAAAACTAAAACTAATAAAAATATAAACTATACAAGTAAATAAAATAAAATAAAATAATAAAATTAACTTAAAACTAATAAAATCATTTGCCAAAATAACGAAATTAACTAGAAAGTTTATTAACGAGAAAATAAGAGAATAAAAGGGAAAATAAGAGAAACCGAGCACGAAAATGACTCTTAAACTACTCCTTAAAAGTGACATAAATGTCACTCATCAAATTCCCCCAAGCTAAACCTTTGCTCGTCCTCGAGCAAAGCTATAGCAAAAGAGAACAAGATAAAATTATTGAAAGCAAAAGAAACAAAATAGAAACAAAGAGAAAGAATGTACACTAACTCACTGCTGTAGGAATCACGGATGCATTTAGCGTATGCATCAAGCCCTTTAAACCCCTATGTCGCCAATGAGGACGAGTAAGCTCTCGTGAGGGTTTCCTAAGAGGTTTAAACA